>NW_027275527.1:0-56703 GCF_030028105.1 Mobula birostris | reverse complement strand
ACTGAGAAATCCACTTTTTTGCCTTTATGTGCAGACCCATGAAACAACTTTCAGGTATTCACCAAAATAGAATCATGTGGGAAGTTAACCTAAGTGTTTCCATCAGGTTTGCAGTAAGTACTTTGGTGTAAAATTGAATCGTATGTTATCAGTATTGTCAAAGCATTGTATGCACTGTGGTAACAACTTTTTTGTCTTGATGTGTAAAGGCAGGAAACAACTTACAAACCACACAGAATCATCTGGGAAGTTAATTTATAAAGGTGTTTTCATTAGGTTTGCAGTCAGGACTTTTGAGTACAATTGTAATGTATACTACTTTTTTGTGAAGCATTGTAAGCACTGAGATAACAACTTTTTTGTCTTTATGTGTAGAGGCACGAAACAACTTTGAAAATACACATAATTATGTGGGAAGTTAACCTAAGGTGTTTCCATTAGGTTTGCAGTAAGTGCTTTGGTGTAAAATTGAAACGTATGCTATCAGTATTGTCAAAGCATTGTATGCACTGTGGTAACAACTATTTTGTCTTGATGTGTAAAGGCAGGAAACAACTTACAAACCACATAGAATCATGTGGGAAGTTAACTTAAAATGTTTCCATCAGGTTTGCACTCTGCACTTTACTGGAATATTGAAATGCATACTACTATAATGTCAGTACATTGTATGCACTGAGAAATCCACTTTTTTGCCTTTATGTGTAGACCCATGAAACAACTTTCAGGCATGAAAGAATCATGTGGGAAGTTAACGAAAGGTGTTTTCATTCGGTTTGCAGTCAGGACTTTTGAGTACAATTGAAATGTATACTACTTTTATGTGAAAGCATTGTAAGCACTGAGATATCAAGTTTTTTGACTTTATGCGTAGAGGCACGAAACAACTATGAAGCTACTCATAATCATGTGGGAAGTTAACCTAAGGTGTTTCCATTAGGTTTGCAGTAAGTGGTTTGGTGTAAAATTGAAATGTATACTATTAGTATTGTCAAAGCATTGTATGCAATGTGATAACAACTTTTTTGTCTTGATGTGTAAAGGCAGGAAACAACTTTCAAACCACAGAGAAACATGTGGGAAGTTAACTTAAAATGTTTCCATCAGGTTTGCACTCTGCACTTTACTGGAATATTGAAATGTATACTACTTTAATGTCAGTACCTTGTATGCACTGAGAAATCCACTTTTTTGTCTTTATGAGCAGACCCATGAAACAACTTTCAGGCATCGAAGAATCATGTGGGAAGTTAACCTGAGGTGTTTCCATTAGGTTTGCAGTAAGTGCTTTGGTGCAAAATTGAAATGTATGCTATCAGTATTGTCAAAGCATTATATGCACTTTGATAACAACTTTTTTGTCTTGATGTGTAAAGGCAGGAAAGAACTTACAAACCACACAGAATCATCTGGGAAGTTAATCAAAGGTGTTTTCATTAGGTTTGCAGTCAGGACTTTTGAGTACAATCGTAATGTATACTACTTTTATGTGAAAGCATTGTAAGCACTGAGATATCAACTTTTTTGTCTTTATGTGTAGAGGTACGAATCAACTTTGAAACTACTCATAATCATCTGGGAAGTTAACCTAAGGTGTTTCCATTAGGTTTGCGGTAGGTGCTTTGGTGTAAAATTGAAATGTATACTATTAGTATTGTCAAAGCATTGTATGCACTGTGATAACAACTTTTTTGTCTTGATGTGTAAAGGCAGGAAACAACTTACAAACCACACAGAATCATGTGGGAAGTTAACCAAAGGTGTTTTCATTAGGTTTGCAGAAAGGACTTTTGAGTACAATTGAAATGTATACTACTTTTATATGAAATCATTGTAAGCACTGAGATAACAACTTTTTTGTCTTGATGTGTAAAAGCAGGAAACAACTTACAAACCACAGAGAATCATGTGGGAAGTTAACTTAAAATGTTTCCATCAGGTTTGCACTCTAAACTTTGGTTGAAAATTGACATGTATAGCACTTAATGTCAGAACACTGTATGCCCTAAGATAACAACTTTTTTGTCTTGATGTGTAGAGGCATGAGGCAACTTTCAAGCTACTCATAATCATGTGGGAAGTTAACCTAAGGTGTTTCCATTAGGTTTGCAGTAAGTACTTTGGTGTAAAATTGAAATGTATAGTATTAGCATTGTCAAAGCATTGTATGCACTGTGATAACAACTTTTTTGTCTTGATGTGTAAAGGCAGGAAACAACTTTCAAACCACACAGAATCATGTGGGAAGTTAACTTAAAATGTTTCCATCAGGTTTGCACTCTGCACTTTACTGGAATATTGAAATGCATACTACTATAATGTCAGTACATTGTATGCACTGAGAAATCCACTTTTTTGCCTTTATGTGCAGACCCATGAAACAACTTTCAGGTATCAAAGAATCATGTGGGAAGTTAACCTAAGGTGTTTCCATCAGGTTTGCAGTAAGTACTTTGGTGTAAAATTGAATCGTATGTTATCAGTATTGTCAAAGCATTGTATGCACTGTGGTAACAACTTTTTTGTCTTGATGTGTAAAGGCAGGAAACAACTTACAAACCACACAGAATCATCTGGGAAGTTAATCAAAGGTGTTTTCATTAGGTTTGCAGTCAGGACTTTTGAGTACAATTGTAATGTATACTACTTTTTGTGAAAGCATTGTAAGCACTGAGATAACAACTTTTTTGTCTTTATGTGTAGAGGCACGAAACAACTTTGAAATACACATAATTATGTGGGAAGTTAACCTAAGGTGTTTCCATTAGGTTTGCAGTAAGTGCTTTGGTGTAAAATTGAAACGTATGCTATCAGTATTGTCAAAGCATTGTATGCACTGTGGTAACAACTATTTTGTCTTGATGTGTAAAGGCAGGAAACAACTTACAAACCACATAGAATCATGTGGGAAGTTAACTTAAAATGTTTCCATCAGGTTTGCACTCTGCACTTTACTGGAATATTGAAATGCATACTACTATAATGTCAGTACATTGTATGCACTGAGAAATCCACTTTTTTGCCTTTATGTGTAGACCCATGAAACAACTTTCAGGCATGAAAGAATCATGTGGGAAGTTAACGAAAGGTGTTTTCATTCGGTTTGCAGTCAGGACTTTTGAGTACAATTGAAATGTATACTACTTTTATGTGAAAGCATTGTAAGCACTGAGATATCAAGTTTTTTGACTTTATGCGTAGAGGCACGAAACAACTATGAAGCTACTCATAATCATGTGGGAAGTTAACCTAAGGTGTTTCCATTAGGTTGCAGTAAGTGGTTTGGTGTAAAATTGAAATGTATACTATTAGTATTGTCAAAGCATTGTATGCAATGTGATAACAACTTTTTTGTCTTGATGTGTAAAGGCAGGAAACAACTTTCAAACCACAGAGAAACATGTGGGAAGTTAACTTAAAATGTTTCCATCAGGTTTGCACTCTGCACTTTACTGGAATATTGAAATGTATACCACTTTAATGTCAGTACCTTGTATGCACTGAGAAATCCACTTTTTTGTCTTTATGAGCAGACCCATGAAACAACTTTCAGGCATCGAAGAATCATGTGGGAAGTTAACCTGAGGTGTTTCCATTAGGTTTGCAGTAAGTGCTTTGGTGCAAAATTGAAATGTATGCTATCAGTATTGTCAAAGCATTATATGCACTTTGATAACAACTTTTTTGTCTTGATGTGTAAAGGCAGGAAAGAACTTACAAACCACACAGAATCATCTGGGAAGTTAATCAAAGGTGTTTTCATTAGGTTTGCAGTCAGGACTTTTGAGTACAATCGTAATGTATACTACTTTTATGTGAAAGCATTGTAAGCACTGAGATATCAACTTTTTTGTCTTTATGTGTAGAGGTACGAATCAACTTTGAAACTACTCATAATCATCTGGGAAGTTAACCTAAGGTGTTTCCATTAGGTTTGCGGTAGGTGCTTTGGTGTAAAATTGAAATGTATACTATTAGTATTGTCAAAGCATTGTATGCACTGTGATAACAACTTTTTTGTCTTGATGTGTAAAGGCAGGAAACAACTTACAAACCACACAGAATCATGTGGGAAGTTAACCAAAGGTGTTTTCATTAGGTTTGCAGTCAGGACTTTTGAGTACAATTGAAGTGTATACTACTTTTATGTGAAAGCATTGTAAGCACTGAGATAGCAACTTCTTTGTCTTGATGTGTAAAAGCAGGAAACAACTTACAAACCACACAGAATCATGTGGGAAGTTAACTTAAAATGTTTCCATCAGGTTTGCACTCTGCACTTTGGTTGAAAATTGACATGTATAGCACTTTACTGTCAGAACATTGTATGCCCTAAGATAACAACTTTTTTGTCTTGATGTGTAGAGGCATGAGGCAACTTTCAAGCTACTCATAATCATGTGGGAAGTTAACCTAAGGTGTTTCCATTAGGTTTGCAGTAAGTACTTTGGTGTAAAATTGAAATGTATACTATAAGTATTATCAAAGCATTGTATGCCCTGTGATAACATCTTTTTTGTCTTGATGTGTAAAGGCAGGAAACAACTTTCAAATCACACAGAATCATGTGGAAAGTTAACCAGAGGTGTTTTCATTAGGTTTGCAGTCAGGACTTTTGAGTACAATTGAAATGTATACTACTTTTATGTGAAAGCATTGTAAGCACTGAGATATCAACTTTTTTGTCTTATGCGTAGAGGCTCCGAAACAACTATGAAGCTACTCATAATCATGTGGGAAGTTAACCTAAGGTGTTTCCATTAGGTTTGCAGTAAGTGCTTTGGTGTAAAATTGAAACGTATGCTATCAGTATTGTCAAAGCATTGTATGCACTGTGGTAACAACTATTTTGTCTTGATGTGTAAAGGCAGGAAACAACTTACAAACCACATAGAATCATGTGGGAAGTTAACTTAAAATGTTTCCATCAGGTTTGCACTCTGCACTTTACTGGAATATTGAAATGCATACTACTATAATGTCAGTACATTGTATGCACTGAGAAATCCACTTTTTTGCCTTTATGTGCAGACCCATGAAACAACTTCAGGTATCAAAGAATCATGTGGGAAGTTAACCTAAGGTGTTTCCATCAGGTTTGCAGTAAGTACTTTGGTGTAAAATTGAATCGTATGTTATCAGTATTGTCAAAGCATTGTATGCACTGTGGTAACAACTTTTTTGTCTTGATGTGTAAAGGCAGGAAACAACTTACAAACCACACAGAATCATGTGGGAAGTTAAGCAAAGGTGTTTTCATTAGGTTTGCAGTCAGGACTTTTGAGTACAATTGAAATGTATACTACTTTTATGTGAAAGCATTGTAAGCACTGAGATATCAACTTTTTTGTCTTTATGTGTAGAGGTACGAATCAACTTTGAAACTACTCATAATCATCTGGGAAGTTAACCTAAGGTGTTTCCATTAGGTTTGCAGTAGGTGCTTTGGTGTAAAATTGAAATGTATACTATTAGTATTGTCAAAGCATTGTATGCACTGTGATAACAACTTTTTTGTCTTGATGTGTAAAGGCAGGAAACAACTTACAAACCACACAGAATCATGTGGGAAGTTAAGCAAAGGTGTTTTCATTAGGTTTGCAGTCAGGACTTATGAGTACAATTCAAATGTATAATACTTTTAAGTGAAAGCATTGTAAGCACTGAGATAACAACTTTTTTGTCTTTATGTGTAGAGGTACGAATCAACTTTGAAACTACTCATAATCATCTGGGAAGTTAACCTAAGGTGTTTCCATTAGGTTTGCAGTAGGTGCTTTGGTGTAAAATTGAAATGTATACTATTAGTATTGTCAAAGCATTGTATGCACTGTGATAACAACTTTTTTGTCTTGATGTGTAAAGGCAGGAAACAACTTACAAACCACACAGAATCATGTGGGAAGTTAACCAAAGGTGTTTTCATTAGGTTTGCAGAAAGGACTTTTGAGTACAATTGAAATGTATACTACTTTTATATGAAATCATTGTAAGCACTGAGATAACAACTTTTTTGTCTTGATGTGTAAAAGCAGGAAACAACTTACAAACCACAGAGAATCATGTGGGAAGTTAACTTAAAATGTTTCCATCAGGTTTGCACTCTAAACTTTGGTTGAAAATTGACATGTATAGCACTTAATGTCAGAACACTGTATGCCCTAAGATAACAACTTTTTTGTCTTGATGTGTAGAGGCATGAGGCAACTTTCAAGCTACTCATAATCATGTGGGAAGTTAACCTAAGGTGTTTCCATTAGGTTTGCAGTAAGTACTTTGGTGTAAAATTGAAATGTATAGTATTAGCATTGTCAAAGCATTGTATGCACTGTGATAACAACTTTTTTGTCTTGATGTGTAAAGGCAGGAAACAACTTTCAAACCACACAGAATCATGTGGGAAGTTAACTTAAAATGTTTCCATCAGGTTTGCACTCTGCACTTTACTGGAATATTGAAATGCATACTACTATAATGTCAGTACATTGTATGCACTGAGAAATCCACTTTTTTGCCTTTATGTGCAGACCCATGAAACAACTTTCAGGTATCAAAGAATCATGTGGGAAGTTAACCTAAGGTGTTTCCATCAGGTTTGCAGTAAGTACTTTGGTGTAAAATTGAATCGTATGTTATCAGTATTGTCAAAGCATTGTATGCACTGTGGTAACAACTTTTTTGTCTTGATGTGTAAAGGCAGGAAACAACTTACAAACCACACAGAATCATCTGGGAAGTTAATCAAAGGTGTTTTCATTAGGTTTGCAGTCAGGACTTTTGAGTACAATTGTAATGTATACTACTTTTTTGTGAAAGCATTGTAAGCACTGAGATAACAACTTTTTTGTCTTTATGTGTAGAGGCACGAAACAACTTTGAAAATACACATAATTATGTGGGAAGTTAACCTAAGGTGTTTCCATTAGGTTTGCAGTAAGTGCTTTGGTGTAAAATTGAAACGTATGCTATCAGTATTGTCAAAGCATTGTATGCACTGTGGTAACAACTATTTTGTCTTGATGTGTAAAGGCAGGAAACAACTTACAAACCACATAGAATCATGTGGGAAGTTAACTTAAAATGTTTCCATCAGGTTTGCACTCTGCACTTTACTGGAATATTGAAATGCATACTACTATAATGTCAGTACATTGTATGCACTGAGAAATCCACTTTTTTGCCTTTATGTGTAGACCCATGAAACAACTTTCAGGCATGAAAGAATCATGTGGGAAGTTAACCAAAGGTGTTTTCATTCGGTTTGCAGTCAGGACTTTTGAGTACAATTGAAATGTATACTACTTTTATGTGAAAGCATTGTAAGCACTGAGATATCAAGTTTTTTGACTTTATGCGTAGAGGCACGAAACAACTATGAAGCTACTCATAATCATGTGGGAAGTTAACCTAAGGTGTTTCCATTAGGTTTGCAGTAAGTGGTTTGGTGTAAAATTGAAATGTATACTATTAGTATTGTCAAAGCATTGTATGCAATGTGATAACAACTTTTTTGTCTTGATGTGTAAAGGCAGGAAACAACTTTCAAACCACAGAGAAACATGTGGGAAGTTAACTTAAAATGTTTCCATCAGGTTTGCACTCTGCACTTTACTGGAATATTGAAATGTATACTACTTTAATGTCAGTACCTTGTATGCACTGAGAAATCCACTTTTTTGTCTTTATGAGCAGACCCATGAAACAACTTTCAGGCATCGAAGAATCATGTGGGAAGTTAACCTGAGGTGTTTCCATTAGGTTTGCAGTAAGTGCTTTGGTGCAAAATTGAAATGTATGCTATCAGTATTGTCAAAGCATTATATGCACTTTGATAACAACTTTTTTGTCTTGATGTGTAAAGGCAGGAAAGAACTTACAAACCACACAGAATCATCTGGGAAGTTAATCAAAGGTGTTTTCATTAGGTTTGCAGTCAGGACTTTTGAGTACAATCGTAATGTATACTACTTTTATGTGAAAGCATTGTAAGCACTGAGATATCAACTTTTTTGTCTTTATGTGTAGAGGTACGAATCAACTTTGAAACTACTCATAATCATCTGGGAAGTTAACCTAAGGTGTTTCCATTAGGTTTGCGGTAGGTGCTTTGGTGTAAAATTGAAATGTATACTATTAGTATTGTCAAAGCATTGTATGCACTGTGATAACAACTTTTTTGTCTTGATGTGTAAAGGCAGGAAACAACTTACAAACCACACAGAATCATGTGGGAAGTTAACCAAAGGTGTTTTCATTAGGTTTGCAGTCAGGACTTTTGAGTACAATTGAAGTGTATACTACTTTTATGTGAAAGCATTGTAAGCACTGAGATAGCAACTTCTTTGTCTTGATGTGTAAAAGCAGGAAACAACTTACAAACCACACAGAATCATGTGGGAAGTTAACTTAAAATGTTTCCATCAGGTTTGCACTCTGCACTTTGGTTGAAAATTGACATGTATAGCACATTACTGTCAGAACATTGTATGCCCTAAGATAACAACTTTTTTGTCTTGATGTGTAGAGGTATGAGGCAACTTTCAAGCTACTCATAATCATGTGGGAAGTTAACCTAAGGTGTTTCCATTAGGTTTGCAGTAAGTACTTTGGTGTAAAATTGAAATGTATACTATAAGTATTATCAAAGCATTGTATGCCCTGTGATAACATCTTTTTTGTCTTGATGTGTAAAGGCAGGGAACAACTTTCAAATCACACAGAATCATGTGGAAGGTTAACCAGAGGTGTTTTCATTAGGTTTGCAGTCAGGACTTTTGAGTACAATTGAAATGTATACTACTTTTATGTGAAAGCATTGTAAGCACTGAGATATCAACTTTTTTGTCTTTATGCGTAGAGGCTCCGAAACAACTATGAAGCTACTCATAATCATGTGGGAAGTTAACCTAAGGTGTTTCCATTAGGTTTGCAGTAAGTGCTTTGGTGTAAAATTGAAACGTATGCTATCAGTATTGTCAAAGCATTGTATGCACTGTGGTAACAACTATTTTGTCTTGATGTGTAAAGGCAGGAAACAACTTACAAACCACATAGAATCATGTGGGAAGTTAACTTAAAATGTTTCCATCAGGTTTGCACTCTGCACTTTACTGGAATATTGAAATGCATACTACTATAATGTCAGTACATTGTATGCACTGAGAAATCCACTTTTTTGCCTTTATGTGCAGACCCATGAAACAACTTTCAGGTATCAAAGAATCATGTGGGAAGTTAACCTAAGGTGTTTCCATCAGGTTTGCAGTAAGTACTTTGGTGTAAAATTGAATCGTATGTTATCAGTATTGTCAAAGCATTGTATGCACTGTGGTAACAACTTTTTTGTCTTGATGTGTAAAGGCAGGAAACAACTTACAAACCACACAGAATCATGTGGGAAGTTAAGCAAAGGTGTTTTCATTAGGTTTGCAGTCAGGACTTTTGAGTACAATTGAAATGTATACTACTTTTATGTGAAAGCATTGTAAGCACTGAGATATCAACTTTTTTGTCTTTATGTGTAGAGGTACGAATCAACTTTGAAACTACTCATAATCATCTGGGAAGTTAACCTAAGGTGTTTCCATTAGGTTTGCAGTAGGTGCTTTGGTGTAAAATTGAAATGTATACTATTAGTATTGTCAAAGCATTGTATGCACTGTGATAACAACTTTTTTGTCTTGATGTGTAAAGGCAGGAAACAACTTACAAACCACACAGAATCATGTGGGAAGTTAAGCAAAGGTGTTTTCATTAGGTTTGCAGTCAGGACTTATGAGTACAATTCAAATGTATAATACTTTTAAGTGAAAGCATTGTAAGCACTGAGATAACAACTTTTTTGTCTTTATGTGTAGAGGTACGAATCAACTTTGAAACTACTCATAATCATCTGGGAAGTTAACCTAAGGTGTTTCCATTAGGTTTGCAGTAGGTGCTTTGGTGTAAAATTGAAATGTATACTATTAGTATTGTCAAAGCATTGTATGCACTGTGATAACAACTTTTTGTCTTGATGTGTAAAGGCAGGAAACAACTTACAAACCACACAGAATCATGTGGGAAGTTAACCAAAGGTGTTTTCATTAGGTTTGCAGAAAGGACTTTTGAGTACAATTGAAATGTATACTACTTTTATATGAAATCATTGTAAGCACTGAGATAACAACTTTTTTGTCTTGATGTGTAAAAGCAGGAAACAACTTACAAACCACAGAGAATCATGTGGGAAGTTAACTTAAAATGTTTCCATCAGGTTTGCACTCTGCACTTTGGTTGAAAATTGACATGTATAGCACTTAATGTCAGAACACTGTATGCCCTAAGATAACAACTTTTTTGTCTTGATGTGTAGAGGCATGAGGCAACTTTCAAGCTACTCATAATCATGTGGGAAGTTAACCTAAGGTGTTTCCATTAGGTTTGCAGTAAGTACTTTGGTGTAAAATTGAAATGTATAGTATTAGCATTGTCAAAGCATTGTATGCACTGTGATAACAACTTTTTTGTCTTGATGTGTAAAGGCAGGAAACAACTTTCAAACCACACAGAATCATGTGGGAAGTTAACTTAAAATGTTTCCATCAGGTTTGCACTCTGCACTTTACTGGAATATTGAAATGCATACTACTATAATGTCAGTACATTGTATGCACTGAGAAATCCACTTTTTTGCCTTTATGTGCAGACCCATGAAACAACTTTCAGGTATCAAAGAATCATGTGGGAAGTTAACCTAAGGTGTTTCCATCAGGTTTGCAGTAAGTACTTTGGTGTAAAATTGAATCGTATGTTATCAGTATTGTCAAAGCATTGTATGCACTGTGGTAACAACTTTTTTGTCTTGATGTGTAAAGGCAGGAAACAACTTACAAACCACACAGAATCATCTGGGAAGTTAATCAAAGGTGTTTTCATTAGGTTTGCAGTCAGGACTTTTGAGTACAATTGTAATGTATACTACTTTTTTGTGAAAGCATTGTAAGCACTGAGATAACAACTTTTTTGTCTTTATGTGTAGAGGCACGAAACAACTTTGAAAATACACATAATTATGTGGGAAGTTAACCTAAGGTGTTTCCATTAGGTTTGCAGTAAGTGCTTTGGTGTAAAATTGAAACGTATGCTATCAGTATTGTCAAAGCATTGTATGCACTGTGGTAACAACTATTTTGTCTTGATGTGTAAAGGCAGGAAACAACTTACAAACCACATAGAATCATGTGGGAAGTTAACTTAAAATGTTTCCATCAGGTTTGCACTCTGCACTTTACTGGAATATTGAAATGCATACTACTATAATGTCAGTACATTGTATGCACTGAGAAATCCACTTTTTTGCCTTTATGTGTAGACCCATGAAACAACTTTCAGGCATGAAAGAATCATGTGGGAAGTTAACCAAAGGTGTTTTCATTCGGTTTGCAGTCAGGACTTTTGAGTACAATTGAAATGTATACTACTTTTATGTGAAAGCATTGTAAGCACTGAGATATCAAGTTTTTTGACTTTATGCGTAGAGGCACGAAACAACTATGAAGCTACTCATAATCATGTGGAAGTTAACCTAAGGTGTTTCCATTAGGTTTGCAGTAAGTGGTTTGGTGTAAAATTGAAATGTATACTATTAGTATTGTCAAAGCATTGTATGCAATGTGATAACAACTTTTTTGTCTTGATGTGTAAAGGCAGGAAACAACTTTCAAACCACAGAGAAACATGTGGGAAGTTAACTTAAAATGTTTCCATCAGGTTTGCACTCTGCACTTTACTGGAATATTGAAATGTATACTACTTTAATGTCAGTACCTTGTATGCACTGAGAAATCCACTTTTTTGTCTTTATGAGCAAACCCATGAAACAACTTTCAGGCATCGAAGAATCATGTGGGAAGTTAACCTGAGGTGTTTCCATTAGGTTTGCAGTAAGTGCTTTGGTGCAAAATTGAAATGTATGCTATCAGTATTGTCAAAGCATTATATGCACTTTGATAACAACTTTTTTGTCTTGATGTGTAAAGGCAGGAAAGAACTTACAAACCACACAGAATCATCTGGGAAGTTAATCAAAGGTGTTTTCATTAGGTTTGCAGTCAGGACTTTTGAGTACAATCGTAATGTATACTACTTTTATGTGAAAGCATTGTAAGCACTGAGATATCAACTTTTTTGTCTTTATGTGTAGAGGTACGAATCAACTTTGAAACTACTCATAATCATCTGGGAAGTTAACCTAAGGTGTTTCCATTAGGTTTGCGGTAGGTGCTTTGGTGTAAAATTGAAATGTATACTATTAGTATTGTCAAAGCATTGTATGCACTGTGATAACAACTTTTTTGTCTTGATGTGTAAAGGCAGGAAACAACTTACAAACCACACAGAATCATGTGGGAAGTTAACCAAAGGTGTTTTCATTAGGTTTGCAGTCAGGACTTTTGAGTACAATTGAAGTGTATACTACTTTTATGTGAAAGCATTGTAAGCACTGAGATAGCAACTTCTTTGTCTTGATGTGTAAAAGCAGGAAACAACTTACAAACCACACAGAATCATGTGGGAAGTTAACTTAAAATGTTTCCATCAGGTTTGCACTCTGCACTTTGGTTGAAAATTGACATGTATAGCACTTTACTGTCAGAACATTGTATGCCCTAAGATAACAACTTTTTTGTCTTGATGTGTAGAGGTATGAGGCAACTTTCAAGCTACTCATAATCATGTGGGAAGTTAACCTAAGGTGTTTCCATTAGGTTTGCAGTAAGTACTTTGGTGTAAAATTGAAATGTATACTATAAGTATTATCAAAGCATTGTATGCCCTGTGATAACATCTTTTTTGTCTTGATGTGTAAAGGCAGGGAACAACTTTCAAATCACACAGAATCATGTGGAAAGTTAACCAGAGGTGTTTTCATTAGGTTTGCAGTCAGGACTTTTGAGTACAATTGAAATGTATACTACTTTTATGTGAAAGCATTGTAAGCACTGAGATATCAACTTTTTTGTCTTTATGCGTAGAGGCTCCGAAACAACTATGAAGCTACTCATAATCATGTGGGAAGTTAACCTAAGGTGTTTCCATTAGGTTTGCAGTAAGTGCTTTGGTGTAAAATTGAAACGTATGCTATCAGTATTGTCAAAGCATTGTATGCACTGTGGTAACAACTATTTTGTCTTGATGTGTAAAGGCAGGAAACAACTTACAAACCACATAGAATCATGTGGGAAGTTAACTTAAAATGTTTCCATCAGGTTTGCACTCTGCACTTTACTGGAATATTGAAATGCATACTACTATAATGTCAGTACATTGTATGCACTGAGAAATCCACTTTTTTGCCTTTATGTGCAGACCCATGAAACAACTTTCAGGCATGAAAGAATCATGTGGGAAGTTAACCAAAGGTGTTTTCATTCGGTTTGCAGTCAGGACTTTTGAGTACAATTGAAATGTATACTACTTTTATGTGAAAGCATTGTAAGCACTGAGATATCAAGTTTTTTTGACTTTATGCATAGAGGCACGAAACAACTATGAAGCTACTCATAATCATGTGGGAAGTTAACCTAAGGTGTTTCCATTAGGTTTGCAGTAAGTGGTTTGGTGTAAAATTGAAATGTATACTATTAGTATTGTCAAAGCATTGTATGCAATGTGATAAGAACTTTTTTGTCTTGATGTGTAAAGGCAGGAAACAACTTTCAAACCACAGAGAATCATGTGGGAAGTTAACTTAAAATGTTTCCATCAGGTTTGCACTCTGCACTTTACTGGAATATTGAAATGTATACTACTTTAATGTCAGTACCTTGTATGCACTGAGAAATCCACTTTTTTGTCTTTATGTGCAGACCCATGAAACAACTTTCAGGCATCGAAGAATCATGTGGGAAGTTAACCTGAGGTGTTTCCATTAGGTTTGCAGTAAGTGCTTTGGTGCAAAATTGAAATGTATGCTATCAGTATTGTCAAAGCATTATATGCACTTTGATAACAACTTTTTTGTCTTGATGTGTAAAGGCAGGAAACAACTTACAAACCACACAGAATCATCTGGGAAGTTAATCAAAGGTGTTTTCATTAGGTTTGCAGTCAGGACTTTTGAGTTCAATCGTAATGTATACTACTTTTATGTGAAAGCATTGTAAGCACTGAGATATCAACTTTTTTGTCTTTATGTGTAGAGGTACGAATCAACTTTGAAACTACTCATAATCATCTGGGAAGTTAACCTAAGGTGTTTCCATTAGGTTTGCAGTAGGTGCTTTGGTGTAAAATTGAAATGTATACTATTAGTATTGTCAAAGCATTGTATGCACTGTGATAACAACTTTTTTGTCTTGATGTGTAAAGGCAGGAAACAACTTACAAACCACACAGAATCATGTGGGAAGTTAACCAAAGGTGTTTTCATTAGGTTTGCAGTCAGGACTTTTGAGTACAATTGAAGTGTATACTACTTTTATGTGAAAGCATTGTAAGCACTGAGATAGCAACTTCTTTGTCTTGATGTGTAAAAGCAGGAAACAACTTACAAACCACACAGAATCATGTGGGAAGTTAACTTAAAATGTTTCCATCAGGTTTGCACTCTGCACTTTGGTTGAAAATTGACATGTATAGCACTTTAATGTCAGAACATTGTATGCCCTAAGATAACAACTTTTTTGTCTTGATGTGTAGAGGCATGAGGAAACTTTCAAGCTACTCATAATCATGTGGGAAGTTAACCTAAGGTGTTTCCATTAGGTTTGCAGTAAGTACTTTGGTGTAAAATTGAAATGTATACTATAAGTATTATCAAAGCATTGTATGCACTGTGATAACATCTTTTTTGTCTTGATGTGTAAAGGCAGGAAACAACTTTCAAATCACACAGAATCATGTGGAAAGTTAACCAGAGGTGTTTTCATTAGGTTTGCAGTCAGGACTTTTGAGTACAATTGAAATGTATACTACTTGTATGTGAAAGCATTGTAAGCACTGAGATATCAACTTTTTTGTCTTTATGCGTAGAGGCTCCGAAACAACTATGAAGCTACTCATAATCATGTGGGATGTTAACCTAAGGTGTTTCCATTAGGTTTGCAGTAAGTACTTTGGTGTAAAATTGAAATCTATACTATTAGTATTGTCAAAGCATTGTATGCACTGTGATAACAACTTTTTTGTCTTGATGTGTAAAGGCAGGGAACAACTTTCAAACCACACAGAATCATGTGGGAAGTTAACTTAAAATGTTTCCATCAGGTTTGCACTCTGCACTATTCTGGAATATTGAAATGTATACTACTTTAATGTCAGTACCTTGTATGCACTGAGAAATCCACTTTTTTGTCTTTATGTGCAGACCCATGAAACAACTTTCAGGCATCTAAGAATCATGTGGGAAGTTAACCTGAGGTGTTTCCTTTAGGATTGCAGTAAGAGGTTTGGTGTAAAATTGAAATGTATGCTATCAGTATTGTCAAAGCATTGCATGCACTCTGATAATAACTTATTTGTCTTGATGCGTAGAGGCATGAAACAACTTTCAAGCTACTCTTAATCATGTGGGAAGTTAACCAAAGGTGTTTGCATTAGGTTTGCAGTCAGGACTTTTGAGTACAATTGAAATGTATACTACTTTTATGTGAAATCATTGTAAGCACTGAGATAGCAACTTCTTTGTCTTGATGTGTAAAAGCAGGAAACAATTTTCAAACCACACAGAATCATGTGGGAAGTTAACTTAAAATGTTTCCATCAGGTTTGCACTCTGCACTATTCTGGAATATTGAAATGTATACTACTTTAATGTCAGTACCTTGTATGCACTGAGAAATCCACTTTTTTGTCTTTATGTGCAGACCCATGAAACAACTTTCAGGCATCTAAGAATCATGTGGGAAGTTAACCTGAGGTGTTTCCATTAGGATTGCAGTCAGGACTTTTGAGTACAATTGAAATGTATACTACTTTTATGTGAAAGCATTGTAAGCACTGAGATATCAAGTTTTTTGTCTTTATGCGTAGAGGCACGAAACAACTATGAAGCTACTCATAATCATGTGGGAAGTTAACCTGAGGTGTTTCCATTAGGTTTGCAGTAAGTGCTTTGGTGCAAAATTGAAATGTATGCTATCAGTATTGTCAAAGCATTGTATGCAATGTGATAACAACTTTTTTGTCTTGATGTGTAAAGGCAGGAAACAACTTACAGACCACACAGAATCATCTGGGAATCTAATCAAAGGTGTTTTCATTAGGTTTGCAGTCAGGACTTTTGAGTACAATTGTAATGTATACTACTTTTATGTTAAAGCATTGTAAGCACTGAGAAATCCACTTTTGTGTCTTTATGTGCAGACCCATGAAACAACTTTCAGGCATCTAAGAATCATGTGGGAAGTTAACCTGAGGTGTTTCCATTAGGATTGCAGTAAGAGGTTTGGTGTAAAATTGAAATGTATGCTATCAGTATTGTCAAAGCATTGCATGCACTCTGATAATAACTTGTTTGTCTTGATGCGTAGAGGCATGAAACAACTTTCAAGCTACTCTTAATCATGTGGGAAGTTAACCAAAGGTGTTTTCATTAGGTTTGCAGTCAAGACTTTTGAGTGGAATTGAAATGTATACTACTTTTATGTGAAAGCATTGTAAGCACTGAGATAACAACTTTTTTGTCTTTATGTGCAGAGGCACGAAACAACTTTGAAAATACTCATAATTATGTGGGAAGTTAACCTAAGGTGTTTCCATTAGGTTTGCAGTAAGTGCTTTGGTGTAAAATTGAAACGTATGCTATCAGTATTGTCAAAGCATTGCATGCACTGTATAACAACTTTTTTGTCTTGATGTGTAAAGGCAGGAAACAACTTACAAACCACACAGAATCATGTGGGAAGTTAAGCAAAGGTGTTTTCATTAGGTTTGCAGTCAGGACTTATGTGTACAATTGAAATGTATACTACTTTTATGTGAAAGCATTGTAAGCACTGAGATAACAACTTTTTTGTCTTTATGTGTAGAGGTACGAATCAACTTTGAAACTACTCATAATCATCTGGGAAGTTAACCTAAGGTGTTTCCATTAGGTTTGCAGTAGGTGCTTTGGTGTAAAATTGAAATGTATACTATTAGTATTGTCAAAGCATTGTATGCACTGTGATAACAACTTTTTTGTCTTGATGTGTAAAGGCAGGAAACAACTTACAAACCACACAGAATCATGTGGGAAGTTAACCAAAGGTGTTTTCATTAGGTTTGCAGAAAGGACTTTTGAGTACAATTGAAATGTATACTACTTTTATATGAAATCATTGTAAGCACTGAGATAACAACTTTTTTGTCTTGATGTGTAAAAGCAGGAAACAACTTACAAACCACAGAGAATCATGTGGGAAGTTAACTTAAAATGTTTCCATCAGGTTTGCACTCTAAACTTTGGTTGAAAATTGACATGTATAGCACTTAATGTCAGAACACTGTATGCCCTAAGATAACAACTTTTTTGTCTTGATGTGTAGAGGCATGAGGCAACTTTCAAGCTACTCATAATCATGTGGGAAGTTAACCTAAGGTGTTTCCATTAGGTTTGCAGTAAGTACTTTGGTGTAAAATTGAAATGTATGCTATTAGCATTGTCAAAGCATTGTATGCACTGTGATAACAACTTTTTTGTCTTGATGTGTAAAGGCAGGAAACAACTTTCAAACCACACAGAATCATGTGGGAAGTTAACTTAAAATGTTTCCATCAGGTTTGCACTCTGCACTTTACTGGAATATTGAAATGCATACTACTATAATGTCAGTACATTGTATGCACTGAGAAATCCACTTTTTTGCCTTTATGTGCAGACCCATGAAACAACTTTCAGGTATCAAAGAATCATGTGGGAAGTTAACCTAAGGTGTTTCCATCAGGTTTGCAGTAAGTACTTTGGTGTAAAATTGAATCGTATGTTATCAGTATTGTCAAAGCATTGTATGCACTGTGGTAACAACTTTTTTGTCTTGATGTGTAAAGGCAGGAAACAACTTACAAACCACACAGAATCATGTGGGAAGTTAAGCAAAGGTGTTTTCATTAGGTTTGCAGTCAGGACTTTTGAGTACAATTGAAATGTATACTACTTTTATGTGAAAGCATTGTAAGCACTGAGATATCAACTTTTTTGTCTTTATGTGTAGAGGTACGAATCAACTTTGAAACTACTCATAATCATCTGGGAAGTTAACCTAAGGTGTTTCCATTAGGTTTGCAGTAGGTGCTTTGGTGTAAAATTGAAATGTATACTATTAGTATTGTCAAAGCATTGTATGCACTGTGATAACAACTTTTTTGTCTTGATGTGTAAAGGCAGGAAACAACTTACAAACCACACAGAATCATGTGGGAAGTTAACCAAAGGTGTTTTCATTAGGTTTGCAGAAAGGACTTTTGAGTACAATTGAAATGTATACTACTTTTATATGAAATCATTGTAAGCACTGAGATAACAACTTTTTTGTCTTGATGTGTAAAAGCAGGAAACAACTTACAAACCACAGAGAATCATGTGGGAAGTTAACTTAAAATGTTTCCATCAGGTTTGCACTCTAAACTTTGGTTGAAAATTGACATGTATAGCACTTAATGTCAGAACACTGTATGCCCTAAGATAACAACTTTTTTGTCTTGATGTGTAGAGGCATGAGGCAACTTTCAAGCTACTCATAATCATGTGGGAAGTTAACCTAAGGTGTTTCCATTAGGTTTGCAGTAAGTACTTTGGTGTAAAATTGAAATGTATAGTATTAGCATTGTCAAAGCATTGTATGCACTGTGATAACAACTTTTTTGTCTTGATGTGTAAAGGCAGGAAACAACTTTCAAACCACACAGAATCATGTGGGAAGTTAACTTAAAATGTTTCCATCAGGTTTGCACTCTGCACTTTACTGGAATATTGAAATGCATACTACTATAATGTCAGTACATTGTATGCACTGAGAAATCCACTTTTTTGCCTTTATGTGCAGACCCATGAAACAACTTTCAGGTATCAAAGAATCATGTGGGAAGTTAACCTAAGGTGTTTCCATCAGGTTTGCAGTAAGTACTTTGGTGTAAAATTGAATCGTATGTTATCAGTATTGTCAAAGCATTGTATGCACTGTGGTAACAACTTTTTTGTCTTGATGTGTAAAGGCAGGAAACAACTTACAAACCACACAGAATCATCTGGGAAGTTAATCAAAGGTGTTTTCATTAGGTTTGCAGTCAGGACTTTTGAGTACAATTGTAATGTATACTACTTTTTTGTGAAAGCATTGTAAGCACTGAGATAACAACTTTTTTGTCTTTATGTGTAGAGGCACGAAACAACTTTGAAAATACACATAATTATGTGGGAAGTTAACCTAAGGTGTTTCCATTAGGTTTGCAGTAAGTGCTTTGGTGTAAAATTGAAACGTATGCTATCAGTATTGTCAAAGCATTGTATGCACTGTGGTAACAACTATTTTGTCTTGATGTGTAAAGGCAGGAAACAACTTACAAACCACATAGAATCATGTGGGAAGTTAACTTAAAATGTTTCCATCAGGTTTGCACTCTGCACTTTACTGGAATATTGAAATGCATACTACTATAATGTCAGTACATTGTATGCACTGAGAAATCCACTTTTTTGCCTTTATGTGTAGACCCATGAAACAACTTTCAGGCATGAAAGAATCATGTGGGAAGTTAACGAAAGGTGTTTTCATTCGGTTTGCAGTCAGGACTTTTGAGTACAATTGAAATGTATACTACTTTTATGTGAAAGCATTGTAAGCACTGAGATATCAAGTTTTTTGACTTTATGCGTAGAGGCACGAAACAACTATGAAGCTACTCATAATCATGTGGGAAGTTAACCTAAGGTGTTTCCATTAGGTTTGCAGTAAGTGGTTTGGTGTAAAATTGAAATGTATACTATTAGTATTGTCAAAGCATTGTATGCAATGTGATAACAACTTTTTTGTCTTGATGTGTAAAGGCAGGAAACAACTTTCAAACCACAGAGAAACATGTGGGAAGTTAACTTAAAATGTTTCCATCAGGTTTGCACTCTGCACTTTACTGGAATATTGAAATGTATACTACTTTAATGTCAGTACCTTGTATGCACTGAGAAATCCACTTTTTTGTCTTTATGAGCAGACCCATGAAACAACTTTCAGGCATCGAAGAATCATGTGGGAAGTTAACCTGAGGTGTTTCCATTAGGTTTGCAGTAAGTGCTTTGGTGCAAAATTGAAATGTATGCTATCAGTATTGTCAAAGCATTATATGCACTTTGATAACAACTTTTTTGTCTTGATGTGTAAAGGCAGGAAAGAACTTACAAACCACACAGAATCATCTGGGAAGTTAATCAAAGGTGTTTTCATTAGGTTTGCAGTCAGGACTTTTGAGTACAATCGTAATGTATACTACTTTTATGTGAAAGCATTGTAAGCACTGAGATATCAACTTTTTTGTCTTTATGTGTAGAGGTACGAATCAACTTTGAAACTACTCATAATCATCTGGGAAGTTAACCTAAGGTGTTTCCATTAGGTTTGCGGTAGGTGCTTTGGTGTAAAATTGAAATGTATACTATTAGTATTGTCAAAGCATTGTATGCACTGTGATAACAACTTTTTTGTCTTGATGTGTAAAGGCAGGAAACAACTTACAAACCACACAGAATCATGTGGGAAGTTAACCAAAGGTGTTTTCATTAGGTTTGCAGTCAGGACTTTTGAGTACAATTGAAGTGTATACTACTTTTATGTGAAAGCATTGTAAGCACTGAGATAGCAACTTCTTTGTCTTGATGTGTAAAAGCAGGAAACAACTTACAAACCACACAGAATCATGTGGGAAGTTAACTTAAAATGTTTCCATCAGGTTTGCACTCTGCACTTTGGTTGAAAATTGACATGTATAGCACTTTACTGTCAGAACATTGTATGCCCTAAGATAACAACTTTTTTGTCTTGATGTGTAGAGGCATGAGGCAACTTTCAAGCTACTCATAATCATGTGGGAAGTTAACCTAAGGTGTTTCCATTAGGTTTGCAGTAAGTACTTTGGTGTAAAATTGAAATGTATACTATAAGTATTATCAAAGCATTGTATGCCCTGTGATAACATCTTTTTTGTCTTGATGTGTAAAGGCAGGAAACAACTTTCAAATCACACAGAATCATGTGGAAAGTTAACCAGAGGTGTTTTCATTAGGTTTGCAGTCAGGACTTTTGAGTACAATTGAAATGTATACTACTTTTATGTGAAAGCATTGTAAGCACTGAGATATCAACTTTTTTGTCTTTATGCGTAGAGGCTCCGAAACAACTATGAAGCTACTCATAATCATGTGGGAAGTTAACCTAAGGTGTTTCCATTAGGTTTGCAGTAAGTGCTTTGGTGTAAAATTGAAACGTATGCTATCAGTATTGTCAAAGCATTGTATGCACTGTGGTAACAACTATTTTGTCTTGATGTGTAAAGGCAGGAAACAACTTACAAACCACATAGAATCATGTGGGAAGTTAACTTAAAATGTTTCCATCAGGTTTGCACTCTGCACTTTACTGGAATATTGAAATGCATACTACTATAATGTCAGTACATTGTATGCACTGAGAAATCCACTTTTTTGCCTTTATGTGCAGACCCATGAAACAACTTTCAGGTATCAAAGAATCATGTGGGAAGTTAACCTAAGGTGTTTCCATCAGGTTTGCAGTAAGTACTTTGGTGTAAAATTGAATCGTATGTTATCAGTATTGTCAAAGCATTGTATGCACTGTGGTAACAACTTTTTTGTCTTGATGTGTAAAGGCAGGAAACAACTTACAAACCACACAGAATCATGTGGGAAGTTAAGCAAAGGTGTTTTCATTAGGTTTGCAGTCAGGACTTTTGAGTACAATTGAAATGTATACTACTTTTATGTGAAAGCATTGTAAGCACTGAGATATCAACTTTTTTGTCTTTATGTGTAGAGGTACGAATCAACTTTGAAACTACTCATAATCATCTGGGAAGTTAACCTAAGGTGTTTCCATTAGGTTTGCAGTAGGTGCTTTGGTGTAAAATTGAAATGTATACTATTAGTATTGTCAAAGCATTGTATGCACTGTGATAACAACTTTTTTGTCTTGATGTGTAAAGGCAGGAAACAACTTACAAACCACACAGAATCATGTGGGAAGTTAAGCAAAGGTGTTTTCATTAGGTTTGCAGTCAGGACTTATGAGTACAATTCAAATGTATAATACTTTTAAGTGAAAGCATTGTAAGCACTGAGATAACAACTTTTTTGTCTTTATGTGTAGAGGTACGAATCAACTTTGAAACTACTCATAATCATCTGGGAAGTTAACCTAAGGTGTTTCCATTAGGTTTGCAGTAGGTGCTTTGGTGTAAAATTGAAATGTATACTATTAGTATTGTCAAAGCATTGTATGCACTGTGATAACAACTTTTTTGTCTTGATGTGTAAAGGCAGGAAACAACTTACAAACCACACAGAATCATGTGGGAAGTTAACCAAAGGTGTTTTCATTAGGTTTGCAGAAAGGACTTTTGAGTACAATTGAAATGTATACTACTTTTATATGAAATCATTGTAAGCACTGAGATAACAACTTTTTTGTCTTGATGTGTAAAAGCAGGAAACAACTTACAAACCACAGAGAATCATGTGGGAAGTTAACTTAAAATGTTTCCATCAGGTTTGCACTCTAAACTTTGGTTGAAAATTGACATGTATAGCACTTAATGTCAGAACACTGTATGCCCTAAGATAACAACTTTTTTGTCTTGATGTGTAGAGGCATGAGGCAACTTTCAAGCTACTCATAATCATGTGGGAAGTTAACCTAAGGTGTTTCCATTAGGTTTGCAGTAAGTACTTTGGTGTAAAATTGAAATGTATAGTATTAGCATTGTCAAAGCATTGTATGCACTGTGATAACAACTTTTTTGTCTTGATGTGTAAAGGCAGGAAACAACTTTCAAACCACACAGAATCATGTGGGAAGTTAACTTAAAATGTTTCCATCAGGTTTGCACTCTGCACTTTACTGGAATATTGAAATGCATACTACTATAATGTCAGTACATTGTATGCACTGAGAAATCCACTTTTTTGCCTTTATGTGCAGACCCATGAAACAACTTTCAGGTATCAAAGAATCATGTGGGAAGTTAACCTAAGGTGTTTCCATCAGGTTTGCAGTAAGTACTTTGGTGTAAAATTGAATCGTATGTTATCAGTATTGTCAAAGCATTGTATGCACTGTGGTAACAACTTTTTTGTCTTGATGTGTAAAGGCAGGAAACAACTTACAAACCACACAGAATCATCTGGGAAGTTAATCAAAGGTGTTTTCATTAGGTTTGCAGTCAGGACTTTTGAGTACAATTGTAATGTATACTACTTTTTTGTGAAAGCATTGTAAGCACTGAGATAACAACTTTTTTGTCTTTATGTGTAGAGGCACGAAACAACTTTGAAAATACACATAATTATGTGGGAAGTTAACCTAAGGTGTTTCCATTAGGTTTGCAGTAAGTGCTTTGGTGTAAAATTGAAACGTATGCTATCAGTATTGTCAAAGCATTGTATGCACTGTGGTAACAACTATTTTGTCTTGATGTGTAAAGGCAGGAAACAACTTACAAACCACATAGAATCATGTGGGAAGTTAACTTAAAATGTTTCCATCAGGTTTGCACTCTGCACTTTACTGGAATATTGAAATGCATACTACTATAATGTCAGTACATTGTATGCACTGAGAAATCCACTTTTTTGCCTTTATGTGTAGACCCATGAAACAACTTTCAGGCATGAAAGAATCATGTGGGAAGTTAACCAAAGGTGTTTTCATTCGGTTTGCAGTCAGGACTTTTGAGTACAATTGAAATGTATACTACTTTTATGTGAAAGCATTGTAAGCACTGAGATATCAAGTTTTTTGACTTTATGCGTAGAGGCACGAAACAACTATGAAGCTACTCATAATCATGTGGGAAGTTAACCTAAGGTGTTTCCATTAGGTTTGCAGTAAGTGGTTTGGTGTAAAATTGAAATGTATACTATTAGTATTGTCAAAGCATTGTATGCAATGTGATAACAACTTTTTTGTCTTGATGTGTAAAGGCAGGAAACAACTTTCAAACCACAGAGAAACATGTGGGAAGTTAACTTAAAATGTTTCCATCAGGTTTGCACTCTGCACTTTACTGGAATATTGAAATGTATACTACTTTAATGTCAGTACCTTGTATGCACTGAGAAATCCACTTTTTTGTCTTTATGAGCAGACCCATGAAACAACTTTCAGGCATCGAAGAATCATGTGGGAAGTTAACCTGAGCTGTTTCCATTAGGTTTGCAGTAAGTGCTTTGGTGCAAAATTGAAATGTATGCTATCAGTATTGTCAAAGCATTATATGCACTTTGATAACAACTTTTTTGTCTTGATGTGTAAAGGCAGGAAAGAACTTACAAACCACACAGAATCATCTGGGAAGTTAATCAAAGGTGTTTTCATTAGGTTTGCAGTCAGGACTTTTGAGTACAATCGTAATGTATACTACTTTTATGTGAAAGCATTGTAAGCACTGAGATATCAACTTTTTTGTCTTTATGTGTAGAGGTACGAATCAACTTTGAAACTACTCATAATCATCTGGGAAGTTAACCTAAGGTGTTTCCATTAGGTTTGCGGTAGGTGCTTTGGTGTAAAATTGAAATGTATACTATTAGTATTGTCAAAGCATTGTATGCACTGTGATAACAACTTTTTTGTCTTGATGTGTAAAGGCAGGAAACAACTTACAAACCACACAGAATCATGTGGGAAGTTAACCAAAGGTGTTTTCATTAGGTTTGCAGTCAGGACTTTTGAGTACAATTGAAGTGTATACTACTTTTATGTGAAAGCATTGTAAGCACTGAGATAGCAACTTCTTTGTCTTGATGTGTAAAAGCAGGAAACAACTTACAAACCACACAGAATCATGTGGGAAGTTAACTTAAAATGTTTCCATCAGGTTTGCACTCTGCACTTTGGTTGAAAATTGACATGTATAGCACTTTACTGTCAGAACATTGTATGCCCTAAGATAACAACTTTTTTGTCTTGATGTGTAGAGGTATGAGGCAACTTTCAAGCTACTCATAATCATGTGGGAAGTTAACCTAAGGTGTTTCCATTAGGTTTGCAGTAAGTACTTTGGTGTAAAATTGAAATGTATACTATAAGTATTATCAAAGCATTGTATGCCCTGTGATAACATCTTTTTTGTCTTGATGTGTAAAGGCAGGGAACAACTTTCAAATCACACAGAATCATGTGGAAAGTTAACCAGAGGTGTTTTCATTAGGTTTGCAGTCAGGACTTTTGAGTACAATTGAAATGTATACTACTTTTATGTGAAAGCATTGTAAGCACTGAGATATCAACTTTTTTGTCTTTATGCGTAGAGGCTCCGAAACAACTATGAAGCTACTCATAATCATGTGGGAAGTTAACCTAAGGTGTTTCCATTAGGTTTGCAGTAAGTGCTTTGGTGTAAAATTGAAACGTATGCTATCAGTATTGTCAAAGCATTGTATGCACTGTGGTAACAACTATTTTGTCTTGATGTGTAAAGGCAGGAAACAACTTACAAACCACATAGAATCATGTGGGAAGTTAACTTAAAATGTTTCCATCAGGTTTGCACTCTGCACTTTACTGGAATATTGAAATGCATACTACTATAATGTCAGTACATTGTATGCACTGAGAAATCCACTTTTTTGCCTTTATGTGCAGACCCATGAAACAACTTTCAGGCATGAAAGAATCATGTGGGAAGTTAACCAAAGGTGTTTTCATTCGGTTTGCAGTCAGGACTTTTGAGTACAATTGAAATGTATACTACTTTTATGTGAAAGCATTGTAAGCACTGAGATATCAAGTTTTTTGACTTTATGCATAGAGGCACGAAACAACTATGAAGCTACTCATAATCATGTGGGAAGTTAACCTAAGGTGTTTCCATTAGGTTTGCAGTAAGTGGTTTGGTGTAAAATTGAAATGTATACTATTAGTATTGTCAAAGCATTGTATGCAATGTGATAAGAACTTTTTTGTCTTGATGTGTAAAGGCAGGAAACAACTTTCAAACCACAGAGAATCATGTGGGAAGTTAACTTAAAATGTTTCCATCAGGTTTGCACTCTGCACTTTACTGGAATATTGAAATGTATACTACTTTAATGTCAGTACCTTGTATGCACTGAGAAATCCACTTTTTTGTCTTTATGTGCAGACCCATGAAACAACTTTCAGGCATCGAAGAATCATGTGGGAAGTTAACCTGAGGTGTTTCCATTAGGTTTGCAGTAAGTGCTTTGGTGCAAAATTGAAATGTATGCTATCAGTATTGTCAAAGCATTATATGCACTTTGATAACAACTTTTTTGTCTTGATGTGTAAAGGCAGGAAACAACTTACAAACCACACAGAATCATCTGGGAAGTTAATCAAAGGTGTTTTCATTAGGTTTGCAGTCAGGACTTTTGAGTTCAATCGTAATGTATACTACTTTTATGTGAAAGCATTGTAAGCACTGAGATATCAACTTTTTTGTCTTTATGTGTAGAGGTACGAATCAACTTTGAAACTACTCATAATCATCTGGGAAGTTAACCTAAGGTGTTTCCATTAGGTTTGCAGTAGGTGCTTTGGTGTAAAATTGAAATGTATACTATTAGTATTGTCAAAGCATTGTATGCACTGTGATAACAACTTTTTTGTCTTGATGTGTAAAGGCAGGAAACAACTTACAAACCACACAGAATCATGTGGGAAGTTAACCAAAGGTGTTTTCATTAGGTTTGCAGTCAGGACTTTTGAGTACAATTGAAGTGTATACTACTTTTATGTGAAAGCATTGTAAGCACTGAGATAGCAACTTCTTTGTCTTGATGTGTAAAAGCAGGAAACAACTTACAAACCACACAGAATCATGTGGGAAGTTAACTTAAAATGTTTCCATCAGGTTTGCACTCTGCACTTTGGTTGAAAATTGACATGTATAGCACTTTAATGTCAGAACATTGTATGCCCTAAGATAACAACTTTTTTGTCTTGATGTGTAGAGGCATGAGGAAACTTTCAAGCTACTCATAATCATGTGGGAAGTTAACCTAAGGTGTTTCCATTAGGTTTGCAGTAAGTACTTTGGTGTAAAATTGAAATGTATACTATAAGTATTATCAAAGCATTGTATGCACTGTGATAACATCTTTTTTGTCTTGATGTGTAAAGGCAGGAAACAACTTTCAAATCACACAGAATCATGTGGAAAGTTAACCAGAGGTGTTTTCATTAGGTTTGCAGTCAGGACTTTTGAGTACAATTGAAATGTATACTACTTGTATGTGAAAGCATTGTAAGCACTGAGATATCAACTTTTTTGTCTTTATGCGTAGAGGCTCCGAAACAACTATGAAGCTACTCATAATCATGTGGGATGTTAACCTAAGGTGTTTCCATTAGGTTTGCAGTAAGTACTTTGGTGTAAAATTGAAATGTATGCTATCAGTATTGTCAAAGCATTGCATGCACTCTGATAATAACTTATTTGTCTTGATGCGTAGAGGCATGAAACAACTTTCAAGCTACTCTTAATCATGTGGGAAGTTAACCAAAGGTGTTTGCATTAGGTTTGCAGTCAGGACTTTTGAGTACAATTGAAATGTATACTACTTTTATGTGAAATCATTGTAAGCACTGAGATAGCAACTTCTTTGTCTTGATGTGTAAAAGCAGGAAACAATTTTCAAACCACACAGAATCATGTGGGAAGTTAACTTAAAATGTTTCCATCAGGTTTGCACTCTGCACTATTCTGGAATATTGAAATGTATACTACTTTAATGTCAGTACCTTGTATGCACTGAGAAATCCACTTTTTTGTCTTTATGTGCAGACCCATGAAACAACTTTCAGGCATCTAAGAATCATGTGGGAAGTTAACCTGAGGTGTTTCCATTAGGATTGCAGTAAGAGGTTTGGTGTAAAATTGAAATGTATGCTATCAGTATTGTCAAAGCATTGCATGCTCTCTGATAATAACTTGTTTGTCTTGATGTGTAAAAGCAGGAAACAACTTACAAACCACAGAGAATCATGTGGGAAGTTAACTTAAAATGTTTCCATCAGGTTTGCACTCTGCACTTTGGTTGAAAATTGACATGTATAGCACTTAATGTCAGAACATTGTATGCCCTAAGAAAACAACTTTTTTGTCTTGATGTGTAGAGGCATGAGGCAACTTTCAAGCTACTCATAATCATGTGGGAAGTTAACCTAAGGTGTTTCCATTAGGTTTGCAGTAAGTACTTTCGTGTAAAATTGAAATGTATACTATTAGCATTGTCAAAGCATTGTATGCACTGTGATAACAACTTTTTTGTCTTGATGTGTAAAGGCAGGAAACAACTTTCAAACCACACAGAATCATGTGGGAAGTTAACTTAAAATGTTTCCATCAGGTTTGCACTCTGCACTTTACTGGAATATTGAAATGCATGCTACTATAATGTCAAACATTGTACGCACTGAGAAATCCACTTTTTTGCCTTTATGTGCAGACCCATGAAACAACTTTCAGGCATCTAAGAATCATGTGGGAAGTTAACCTGAGGTGTTTCCATTAGGATTGCAGTAAGAGGTTTGGTGTAAAATTGAAATGTATGCTATCAGTATTGTCAAAGCATTGTATGCACTCTGATAATAACTTGTTTGTCTTGATGCGTAGAGGCATGAAACAACTTTCAAGCTACTCTTAATCATGTGGGAAGTTAACCAAAGGTGTTTTCATTAGGTTTGCAGTCAAGACTTTTGAGTAGAATTGAATTGTATACTACTTTTTTGTGAAAGCATTGTAAGCACTGAGATAACAACTTTTTTGTCTTTATGTGTAGAGGCACGAAACAACTTTGAAAATACTCATAATTATGTGGGAAGTTAACATAAGGTGTTTCCATTAGGTTTGCAGTAAGTGCTTTGGTGTAAAATTGAAACGTATGCTATCAGTATTGTCAAAGCATTGCATGCACTGTGGTAACAACTATTTTGTCTTGATGTGTAAAGGCAGGAAACAACTTACAAACCACATAAAATCATGTGGGAAGTTAACTTAAAATGTTTCCATCAGGTTTGCACTCTGCACTTTACTGGAATATTGAAATGCATACTACTATAATGTCAGTACATTGTATGCACTGAGAAATCCACTTTTTTGCCTTTATGTGCAGACCCATGAAACAACGTTCAGGCATGAAAGAATCATGTGGGAAGTTAACCAAAGGTGTTTTCATTCGGTTTGCAGTCAGGACTTTTGAGTACAATTGAAATGTATACTACTTTTATGTGAAAGCATTGTAAGCACTGAGATATCAAGTTTTTTGACTTTATGCGTAGAGGCACGAAACAACTATGAAGCTACTCATAATCATGTGGGAAGTTAACCTAAGGTGTTTCCATTAGGTTTGCAGTAAGTGGTTTGGTGTAAAATTGAAATGTATACTATTAGTATTGTCAAAGCATTGTATGCAATGTGATAACAACTTTTTTGTCTTGATGTGTAAAGGCAGGAAACAACTTTCAAACCACAGAGAATCATGTGGGAAGTTAACTTAAAATGTTTCCATCAGGTTTGCACTCTGCACTTTACTGGAATATTGAAATGTATACTACTTTAATGTCAGTACCTTGTATGCACTGAGAAATCCACTTTTTTGTCTTTATGTGCAGACCCATGAAACAACTTTCAGGCATCGAAGAATCATGTGGGAAGTTAACCTGAGGTGTTTCCATTAGGTTTGCAGTAAGTGCTTTGGTGCAAAATTGAAATGTATGCTATCAGTATTGTCAAAGCATTATATGCACTTTGATAACAACTTTTTTGTCTTGATGTGTAAAGGCAGGAAACAACTTACAAACCACACAGAATCATCTGGGAAGTTAATCAAAGGTGTTTTCATTAGGTTTGCAGTCAGGACTTTTGAGTAAAATCGTAATGTATACTACTTTTATGTGAAAGCATTGTAAGCACTGAGATATCAACTTTTTTGTCTTTATGTGTAGAGGTACGAAACAACTATGAAGCTACTCATAATCATGTGGGAAATTAACCTAAGGTGTTTCCATTAGGTTTGCAGTAAGTACTTTGGTGTAAAATTGAAATCTATACTATTAGTATTGTCAAAGCATTGTATGAACTGTGATAACAACTTTTTTGTCTTGATGTGTAAAGGCAGGGAACAACTTTCAAACCACACAGAATCATGTGGGAAGTTAACTTAAAATGTTTCCATCAGGTTTGCACTCTGCACTATTCTGGAATATTGAAATGTATACTACTTTAATGTCAGTACCTTGTATGCACTGAGAAATCTACTTTTTTGTCTTTATGTGCAGACCCATGAAACAACTTTCAGGCATCTAAGAATCATGTGGGAAGTTAACCTGAGGTGTTTCCATTAGGTTTGCAGTAAGTGCTTTGGTGTAAAATTGAAACGTATGCTATCAGTATTGTCAAAGCATTGTATGCACTGTGGTAACAACTATTTTGTCTTGATGTGTAAAGGCAGGAAACAACTTACAAACCACATAGAATCATGTGGGAAGTTAACTTAAAATGTTTCCATCAGGTTTGCACTCTGCACTTTACTGGAATATTGAAATGCATACTACTATATTGTCAGTACATTGTATGCACTGAGAAATCCACTTTTTTGCCTTTATGTGTAGACCCATGAAACAACTTTCAGGCATGAAAGAATCATGTGGGAAGTTAACCTGAGGTGTTTCCATTAGGTTTGCAGTAAGTGCTTTGGTGCAAAATTGAAATGTATGCTATCAGCATTGTCAAAGCATTATATGCACTTGGATAACAACTTTTTTGTCTTGATGTGTAAAGGCAGGAAACAACTTACAAACCACACAGAATCATGTGGGAAGTTAATCAAAGGTGTTTTCATTAGGTTTGCAGTCAGGACTTTTGAGTACAATCGTAATGTATACTACTTTTATGTGAAAGCATTGTAAGCACTGAGATATCAACTTTTTTGTCTTTATGTGTAGAGGTACGAATCAACTTTGAAACTACTCATAATCATCTGGGAAGTTAACCTAAGGTGTTTCCATTAGGTTTGCAGTAGGTGCTTTGGTGTAAAATTGAAATGTATACTATTAGTATTGTCAAAGCATTGTATGCACTGTGATAACAACTTTTTTGTCTTGATGTGTAAAGGCAGGAAACAACTTACAAACCACACAGAATCATGTGGGAAGTTAACCAAAGGTGTTTTCATTAGGTTTGCAGAAAGGACTTTTGTGTACAATTGAAATGTATACTACTTTTATATGAAATCATTGTAAGCACTGAGATAACAACTTTTTTGTCTTGATGTGTAAAAGCAGGAAACAACTTACAAACCACAGAGAATCATGTGGGAAGTTAACTTAAAATGTTTCCATCAGGTTTGCACTCTAAACTTTGGTTGAAAATTGACATGTATAGCACTTAATGTCAGAACACTGTATGCCCTAAGATAACAACTTTTTTGTCTTGATGTGTAGAGGCATGAGGCAACTTTCAAGCTACTCATAATCATGTGGGAAGTTAACCTAAGGTGTTTCCATTAGGTTTGCAGTAAGTACTTTGGTGTAAAATTGAAATGTATACTATTAGCATTGTCAAAGCATTGTATGCACTGTGATAACAACTTTTTTGTCTTGATGTGTAAAGGCAGGAAACAACTTTCAAACCACACAGAATCATGTGGGAAGTTAACTTAAAATGTTTCCATCAGGTTTGCACTCTGCACTTTACTGGAATATTGAAATGCATACTACTATAATGTCAGTACATTGTATGCACTGAGAAATCCACTTTTTTGCCTTTATGTGCAGACCCATGAAACAACTTTCAGGTATCAAAGAATCATGTGGGAAGTTAACCTAAGGTGTTTCCATCAGGTTTGCAGTAAGTACTTTGGTGTAAAATTGAATCGTATGTTATCAGTATTGTCAAAGCATTGTATGCACTGTGGTAACATCTTTTTTGTCTTGATGTGTAAAGGCAGGAAACAACTTACAAACCACACAGAATCATCTGGGAAGTTAATCAAAGGTGTTTTCATTAGGTTTGCAGTCAGGACTTTTGAGTACAATTGAAATGTATACTACTTTTATGTGAAAGCATTGTAAGCACTGAGATATCAACTTTTTTGTCTTTATGTGTAGAGGTACGAATCAACTTTGAAACTACTCATAATCATCTGGGAAGTTAACCTAAGGTGTTTCCATTAGGTTTGCAGTAGGTGCTTTGGTGTAAAATTGAAATGTATACTATTAGTATTGTCAAAGCATTGTATGCACTGTGATAACAACTTTTTTGTCTTGATGTGTAAAGGCAGGAAACAACTTACAAACCACACAGAATCATGTGGGAAGTTAAGCAAAGGTGTTTTCATTAGGTTTGCAGTCACGACTTATGAGTACAATTGAAATGTATAATACTTTTATGTGAAAGCATTGTAAGCACTGAGATAACAACTTTTTTGTCTTTATGTGTAGAGGTACGAATCAACTTTGAAACTACTCATAATCATCTGGGAAGTTAACCTAAGGTGTTTCCATTAGGTTTGCAGTAGGTGCTTTGGTGTAAAATTGAAATGTATACTATTAGTATTGTCAAAGCATTGTATGCACTGTGATAACAACTTTTTTGTCTTGATGTGTAAAGGCAGGAAACAACTTACAAACCACACAGAATCATGTGGGAAGTTAACAAAAGGTGTTTTCATTAGGTTTGCAGAAAGGACTTTTGAGTACAATTGAAATGTATACTACTTTTATATGAAATCATTGTAAGCACTGAGATAACAACTTTTTTGTCTTGATGTGTAAAAGCAGGAAACAACTTACAAACCACAGAGAATCATGTGGGAAGTTAACTTAAAATGTTTCCATCAGGTTTGCACTCTAAACTTTGGTTGAAAATTGACATGTATAGCACTTTATGTCAGAACACTGTATGCCCTAAGATAACAACTTTTTTGTCTTGATGTGTAGAGGCATGAGGCAACTTTCAAGCTACTCATAATCATGTGGGAAGTTAACCTAAGGTGTTTCCATTAGGTTTGCAGTAAGTGCTTTGGTGTAAAATTGAAACGTATGCTATCAGTATTGTCAAAGCATTGTATGCACTGTGGTAACAACTATTTTGTCTTGATGTGTAAAGGCAGGAAACAACTTACAAACCACATAGAATCATGTGGGAAGTTAACTTAAAATGTTTCCATCAGGTTTGCAGTCAGGACTTTTGAGTACAATTGAAATGTATACTACTTTTATGTGAAAGCATTGTAAGCACTGAGATATCAAGTTTTTTGTCTTTATGCGTAGAGGCACGAAACAACTATGAAGCTACTCATAATCATGTGGGAAGTTAACCTGAGGTGTTTCCATTAGGTTTGCAGTAAGTGCTTTGGTGCAAAATTGAAATGTATGCTATCAGTATTGTCAAAGCATTGTATGCACTGTGGTAACATCTTTTTTGTCTTGATGTGTAAAGGCAGGAAACAACTTACAAACCACACAGAATCATCTGGGAAGCTAATCAAAGGTGTTTTCATTAGGTTTGCAGTCAGGACTTTTGAGTACAATTGTAATGTATACTACTTTTATGTTAAAGCATTGTAAGCACTGAGAAATCCACTTTTGTGTCTTTATGTGCAGACCCATGAAACAACTTTCAGGCATCTAAGAATCATGTGGGAAGTTAACCTGAGGTGTTTCCATTAGGATTGCAGTAAGAGGTTTGGTGTAAAATTGAAATGTATGCTATCAGTATTGTCAAAGCATTGCATGCACTCTGATAATAACTTGTTTGTCTTGATGCGTAGAGGCATGAAACAACTTTCAAGCTACTCTTAATCATGTGGGAAGTTAACCAAAGGTGTTTTCATTAGGTTTGCAGTCAAGACTTTTGAGTGGAATTGAAATGTATACTACTTTTATGTGAAAGCATTGTAAGCACTGAGATAACAACTTTTTTGTCTTTATGTGCAGAGGCACGAAACAACTTTGAAAATACTCATAATTATGTGGGAAGTTAACCTAAGGTGTTTCCATTAGGTTTGCAGTAAGTGCTTTGGTGTAAAATTGAAACGTATGCTATCAGTATTGTCAAAGCATTGCATGCACTGTATAACAACTTTTTTGTCTTGATGTGTAAAGGCAGGAAACAACTTACAAACCACACAGAATCATGTGGGAAGTTAAGCAAAGGTGTTTTCATTAGGTTTGCAGTCAGGACTTATGTGTACAATTGAAATGTATACTACTTTTATGTGAAAGCATTGTAAGCACTGAGATAACAACTTTTTTGTCTTTATGTGTAGAGGTACGAATCAACTTTGAAACTACTCATAATCATCTGGGAAGTTAACCTAAGGTGTTTCCATTAGGTTTGCAGTAGGTGCTTTGGTGTAAAATTGAAATGTATACTATTAGTATTGTCAAAGCATTGTATGCACTGTGATAACAACTTTTTTGTCTTGATGTGTAAAGGCAGGAAACAACTTACAAACCACACAGAATCATGTGGGAAGTTAACCAAAGGTGTTTTCATTAGGTTTGCAGAAAGGACTTTTGAGTACAATTGAAATGTATACTACTTTTATATGAAATCATTGTAAGCACTGAGATAACAACTTTTTTGTCTTGATGTGTAAAAGCAGGAAACAACTTACAAACCACAGAGAATCATGTGGGAAGTTAACTTAAAATGTTTCCATCAGGTTGGCACTCTAAACTTTGGTTGAAAATTGACATGTATAGCACTTAATGTCAGAACACTGTATGCCCTAAGATAACAACTTTTTTGTCTTGATGTGTAGAGGCATGAGGCAACTTTCAAGCTACTCATAATCATGTGGGAAGTTAACCTAAGGTGTTTCCATTAGGTTTGCAGTAAGTACTTTGGTGTAAAATTGAAATGTATGCTATTAGCATTGTCAAAGCATTGTATGCACTGTGATAACAACTTTTTTGTCTTGATGTGTAAAGGCAGGAAACAACTTTCAAACCACACAGAATCATGTGGGAAGTTAACTTAAAATGTTTCCATCAGGTTTGCACTCTGCACTTTACTGGAATATTGAAATGCATACTACTATAATGTCAGTACATTGTATGCACTGAGAAATCCACTTTTTTGCCTTTATGTGCAGACCCATGAAACAACTTTCAGGTATCAAAGAATCATGTGGGAAGTTAACCTAAGGTGTTTCCATCAGGTTTGCAGTAAGTACTTTGGTGTAAAATTGAATCGTATGTTATCAGTATTGTCAAAGCATTGTATGCACTGTGGTAACAACTTTTTTGTCTTGATGTGTAAAGGCAGGAAACAACTTACAAACCACACAGAATCATGTGGGAAGTTAAGCAAAGGTGTTTTCATTAGGTTTGCAGTCAGGACTTTTGAGTACAATTGAAATGTATACTACTTTTATGTGAAAGCATTGTAAGCACTGAGATATCAACTTTTTTGTCTTTATGTGTAGAGGTACGAATCAACTTTGAAACTACTCATAATCATCTGGGAAGTTAACCTAAGGTGTTTCCATTAGGTTTGCAGTAGGTGCTTTGGTGTAAAATTGAAATGTATACTATTAGTATTGTCAAAGCATTGTATGCACTGTGATAACAACTTTTTTGTCTTGATGTGTAAAGGCAGGAAACAACTTACAAACCACACAGAATCATGTGGGAAGTTAAGCAAAGGTGTTTTCATTAGGTTTGCAGTTAGGACTTATGAGTACAATTCAAATGTATAATACTTTTAAGTGAAAGCATTGTAAGCACTGAGATAACAACTTTTTTGTCTTTATGTGTAGAGGTACGAATCAACTTTGAAACTACTCATAATCATCTGGGAAGTTAACCTAAGGTGTTTCCATTAGGTTTGCAGTAGGTGCTTTGGTGTAAAATTGAAATGTATACTATTAGTATTGTCAAAGCATTGTATGCACTGTGATAACAACTTTTTTGTCTTGATGTGTAAAGGCAGGAAACAACTTACAAACCACACAGAATCATGTGGGAAGTTAACCAAAGGTGTTTTCATTAGGTTTGCAGAAAGGACTTTTGAGTACAATTGAAATGTATACTACTTTTATATGAAATCATTGTAAGCACTGAGATAACAACTTTTTTGTCTTGATGTGTAAAAGCAGGAAACAACTTACAAACCACAGAGAATCATGTGGGAAGTTAACTTAAAATGTTTCCATCAGGTTTGCACTCTAAACTTTGGTTGAAAATTGACATGTATAGCACTTAATGTCAGAACACTGTATGCCCTAAGATAACAACTTTTTTGTCTTGATGTGTAGAGGCATGAGGCAACTTTCAAGCTACTCATAATCATGTGGGAAGTTAACCTAAGGTGTTTCCATTAGGTTTGCAGTAAGTACTTTGGTGTAAAATTGAAATGTATAGTATTAGCATTGTCAAAGCATTGTATGCACTGTGATAACAACTTTTTTGTCTTGATGTGTAAAGGCAGGAAACAACTTTCAAACCACACAGAATCATGTGGGAAGTTAACTTAAAATGTTTCCATCAGGTTTGCACTCTGCACTTTACTGGAATATTGAAATGCATACTACTATAATGTCAGTACATTGTATGCACTGAGAAATCCACTTTTTTGCCTTTATGTGCAGACCCATGAAACAACTTTCAGGTATCAAAGAATCATGTGGGAAGTTAACCTAAGGTGTTTCCATCAGGTTTGCAGTAAGTACTTTGGTGTAAAATTGAATCGTATGTTATCAGTATTGTCAAAGCATTGTATGCACTGTGGTAACAACTTTTTTGTCTTGATGTGTAAAGGCAGGAAACAACTTTCAAACCACAGAGAATCATGTGGGAAGTTAACTTAAAATGTTTCCATCAGGTTTGCACTCTGCACTTTACTGGAATATTGAAATGTATACTACTTTAATGTCAGTACCTTGTATGCACTGAGAAATCCACTTTTTTGTCTTTATGAGCAGACCCATGAAACAACTTTCAGGCATCGAAGAATCATGTGGGAAGTTAACCTGAGGTGTTTCCATTAGGTTTGCAGTAAGTGCTTTGGTGCAAAATTGAAATGTATGCTATCAGTATTGTCAAAGCATTATATGCACTTTGATAACAACTTTTTTGTCTTGATGTGTAAAGGCAGGAAACAACTTACAAACCACACAGAATCATCTGGGAAGTTAATCAAAGGTGTTTTCATTAGGTTTGCAGTCAGGACTTTTGAGTACAATTGTAATGTATACTACTTTTATGTGAAAGCATTGTAAGCACTGAGAAATCCACTTTTGTGTCTTTATGTGCAGACCCATGAAACAACTTTCAGGCATCTAAGAATCATGTGGGAAGTTAACCTGAGGTGTTTCCATTAGGATTGCAGTAAGAGGTTTGGTGTAAAATTGAAATGTATGCTATCAGTATTGTCAAAGCATTGCATGCACTCTGATAATAACTTGTTTGTCTTGATGCGTAGAGGCATGAAACAACTTTCAAGCTACTCTTAATCATGTGGGAAGTTAACCAAAGGTGTTTTCATTAGGTTTGCAGTCAAGACTTTTGAGTGGAATTGAAATGTATACTACTTTTATGTGAAAGCATTGTAAGCACTGAGATAACAACTTTTTTGTCTTTATGTGTAGAGGCACGAAACAACTTTGAAAATACTCATAATTATGTGGGAAGTTAACCTAAGGTGTTTCCATTAGGTTTGCAGTAGGTGCTTTGGTGTAAAATTGAAATGTATACTATTAGTATTGTCAAAGCATTGTATGCACTGTGATAACAACTTTTTTGTCTTGATGTGTAAAGGCAGGAAACAACTTACAAACCACATAGAATCATGTGGGAAGTTAACCAAAGATGTTTTCATTAGGTTTGCAGTCAGGACTTTTGAGTACAATTGAAATGTATACTACTTTTATATGAAATCATTGTAAGCACTGAGATAAAAACATTTTTGTCTTGATGTGTAAAAGCAGGAAACAACTTACAAACCACAGAGAATCATGTGGGAAGTTAACTTAAAATGTTTCCATCAGGTTTGCACTCTGAACTTTGGTTGAAAATTGACATGTATAGCACTTAATGTCAGAACACTGTATGCCCTAAGATAACAACTTTTTTGTCTTGATGTGTAGAGGCATGAGGCAACTTTCAAGCTACTCATAATCATGTGGGAAGTTAACCTAAGGTGTTTCCATTAGGTTTGCAGTAAGTACTTTGGTGTAAAATTGAAATGTATACTATTAGCATTGTCAAAGCATTGTATGCACTGTGATAACAACTTTTTTGTCTTGATGTGTAAAGGCAGGAAACAACTTTCAAACCACACAGAATCATGTGGGAAGTTAACTTAAAATGTTTCCATCAGGTTTGCACTCTGCACTTTACTGGAATATTGAAATGCATACTACTATAATGTCAGTACATTGTATGCACTGAGAAATCCACTTTTTTGCCTTTATGTGCAGACCCATGAAACAACTTTCAGGTAGCAAAGAATCATGTGGGAAGTTAACCTAAGGTGTTTCCATCAGGTTTGCAGTAAGTACATTGGTGTAAAATTGAATCTTATGTTATCAGTATTGTCAAAGCATTGTATGCACTCTGGTAACAACTTTTTTGTCTTGATGTGTAAAGGCAGGAAACAACTTACAAACCACACAGAATCATGTGGGAAGTTAAGCAAAGGTGTTTTCATTAGGTTTGCAGTCAGGACTTTTGAGTACAATTGAAATGTATACTACTTTTATGTGAAAGCATTGTAAGCACTGAGATATCAACTTTTTTGTCTTTATGTGTAGAGGTACGAATCAACTTTGAAACTACTCATAATCATCTGGGAAGTTAACCTAAGGTGTTTCCATTAGGTTTGCAGTAGGTGCTTTGGTGTAAAATTGAAATGTATACTATTAGTATTGTCAAAGCATTGTATGCACTGTGATAACAACTTTTTTGTCTTGATGTGTAAAGGCAGGAAACAACTTACAAACCACACAGAATCATGTGGGAAGTTAAGCAAAGGTGTTTTCATTAGGTTTGCAGTCAGGACTTATGAGTACAATTGAAATGTATAATACTTTTATGTGAAAGCATTGTAAGCACTGAGATAACAACTTTTTTGTCTTTATGTGTAGAGGTACGAATCAACTTTGAAACTACTCATAATCATCTGGGAAGTTAACCTAAGGTGTTTCCATTAGGTTTGCAGTAGGTGCTTTGGTGTAAAATTGAAATGTATACTATTAGTATTGTCAAAGCATTGTATGCACTGTGATAACAACTTTTTTGTCTTGTTGTGTAAAGGCAGGAAACAACTTACAAACCACACAGAATCATGTGGGAAGTTAACCAAAGGTGTTTTCATTAGGTTTGCAGAAAGGACTTTTGAGTACAATTGAAATGTATACTACTTTTATATGAAATCATTGTAAGCACTGAGATAACAACTTTTTTGTCTTGATGTGTAAAAGCAGGAAACAACTTACAAACCACAGAGAATCATGTGGGAAGTTAACTTAAAATATTTCCATCAGGTTTGCACTCTAAACTTTGGTTGAAAATTGACATGTATAGCACTTAATGTCAGAACACTGTATGCCCTAAGATAACAACTTTTTTGTCTTGATGTGTAGAGGCATGAGGCAACTTTCAAGCTACTCATAATCATGTGGGAAGTTAACCTAAGGTGTTTCCATTAGGTTTGCAGTAAGTGCTTTGGTGTAAAATTGAAACGAATGCTATCAGTATTGTCAAAGCATTGTATGCACTGTGGTAACAACTATTTTGTCTTGATGTGTAAAGGCAGGAAACAACTTACAAACCACATAGAATCATGTGGGAAGTTAACTTAAAATGTTTCCATCAGGTTTGCACTCTGCACTTTACTGGAATATTGAAATGCATACTGCTATAAGTCAGTACATTGTATGCACTGAGAAATCCACTTTTTTGCCTTTATGTGTAGACCCATGAAACAACTTTCAGGCATGAAAGAATCATGTGGGAAGTTAACCAAAGGTGTTTTCATTCGGTTTGCAGTCAGGACTTTTGAGTACAATTGAAATGTATACTACTTTTATGTGAAAGCATTGTAAGCACTGAGATATCAAGTTTTTTGTCTTTATGCGTAGAGGCACGAAACAACTATGAAGCTACTCATAATCATGTGGGAAGTTAACCTAAGGTGTTTCCATTAGGTTTGCAGTAAGTGGTTTGGTGTAAAATTGAAATGTATACTATTAGTATTGTCAAAGCATTGTATGCAATGTGATAACAACTTTTTTGTTTTGATGTGTAAAGGCAGGAAACAACTTTCAAACCACAGAGAATCATGTGGGAAGTTAACTTAAAATGTTTCCATCAGGTTTGCACTCTGCACTTTACTGGAATATTGAAATGTATACTACTTTAATGTCAGTACCTTGTATGCACTGAGAAATCCACTTTTTTGTCTTTATGAGCAGACCCATGAAACAACTTTCAGGCATCGAAGAATCATGTGGGAAGTTAACCTGAGGTGTTTCCATTAGGTTTGCAGTAAGTGCTTTGGTGCAAAATTGAAATGTATGCTATCAGTATTGTCAAAGCATTATATGCACTTTGATAACAACTTTTTTGTCTTGATGTGTAAAGGCAGGAAACAACTTACAAACCACACAGAATCATCTGGGAAGTTAATCAAAGGTGTTTTCATTAGGTTTGCAGTCAGGACTTTTGAGTACAATTGTAATGTATACTACTTTTATGTGAAAGCATTGTAAGCACTGAGAAATCCACTTTTGTGTCTTTATGTGCAGACCCATGAAACAACTTTCAGGCATCTAAGAATCATGTGGGAAGTTAACCTGAGGTGTTTCCATTAGGATTGCAGTAAGAGGTTTGGTGTAAAATTGAAATGTATGCTATCAGTATTGTCAAAGCATTGCATGCACTCTGATAATAACTTGTTTGTCTTGATGCGTAGAGGCATGAAACAACTTTCAAGCTACTCTTAATCATGTGGGAAGTTAACCAAAGGTGTTTTCATTAGGTTTGCAGTCAAGACTTTTGAGTACAATTGAAATGTATAATACTTTTATGTGAAAGCATTGTAAGCACTGAGATAACAACTTTTTTGTCTTTATGTGTAGAGGTACGAATCAACTTTGAAACTACTCATAATCATCTGGGAAGTTAACCTAAGGTGTTTCCATTAGGTTTGCAGTAGGTGCTTTGGTGTAAAATTGAAATGTATACTATTAGTATTGTCAAAGCATTGTATGCACTGTGATAACAACTTTTTTGTCTTGATGTGTAAAGGCAGGAAACAACTTACAAACCACACAGAATCATGTGGGAAGTTAACCAAAGGTGTTTTCATTAGGTTTGCAGAAAGGACTTTTGAGTACAATTGAAATGTATACTACTTTTATATGAAATCATTGTAAGCACTGAGATATCAACTTTTTTGTCTTGATGTGTAAAAGCAGGAAACAACTTACAAACCACAGAGAATCATGTGGGAAGTTAACTTAAAATATTTCCATCAGGTTTGCACTCTAAACTTTGGTTGAAAATTGACATGTATAGCACTTAATGTCAGAACACTGTATGCCCTAAGATAACAACTTTTTTGTCTTGATGTGTAGAGGCATGAGGCAACTTTCAAGCTACTCATAATCATGTGGGAAGTTAACCTAAGGTGTTTCCATTAGGTTTGCAGTAAGTACTTTGGTGTAAAATTGAAATGTATACTATTAGCATTGTCAAAGCATTGTATGCACTGTGATAACAACTTTTTTGTCTTGATGTGTAAAGGCAGGAAACAACTTTCAAACCACACAGAATCATGTGGGAAGTTAACTTAAAATGTTTCCATCAGGTTTGCACTCTGCACTTTACTGGAATATTGAAATGCATACTACTATAATGTCAGTACATTGTATGCACTGAGAAATCCACTTTTTTGCCTTTATGTGCAGACCCATGAAACAACTTTCAGGTATCAAAGAATCATGTGGGAAGTTAACCTAAGGTGTTTCCATCAGGTTTGCAGTAAGTACATTGGTGTAAAATTGAATCGTATGTTATCAGTATTGTCAAAGCATTGTATGCACTCTGGTAACAACTTTTTTGTCTTGATGTGTAAAGGCAGGAAACAACTTACAAACCACACAGAATCATGTGGGAAGTTAAGCAAAGGTGTTTTCATTAGGTTTGCAGTCAGGACTTTTGAGTACAATTGAAATGTATACTACTTTTATGTGAAAGCATTGTAAGCACTGAGATATCAACTTTTTTGTCTTTATGTGTAGAGGTACGAATCAACTTTGAAACTACTCATAATCATCTGGGAAGTTAACCTAAGGTGTTTCCATTAGGTTTGCAGTAGGTGCTTTGGTGTAAAATTGAAATGTATACTATTAGTATTGTCAAAGCATTGTATGCACTGTGATAACAACTTTTTTGTCTTGATGTGTAAAGGCAGGAAACAACTTACAAACCACACAGAATCATGTGGGAAGTTAAGCAAAGGTGTTTTCATTAGGTTTGCAGTCAGGACTTATGAGTACAATTGAAATGTATAATACTTTTATGTGAAAGCATTGTAAGCACTGAGATAACAACTTTTTTGTCTTTATGTGTAGAGGTACGAATCAACTTTGAAACTACTCATAATCATCTGGGAAGTTAACCTAAGGTGTTTCCATTAGGTTTGCAGTAGGTGCTTTGGTGTAAAATTGAAATGTATACTATTAGTATTGTCAAAGCATTGTATGCACTGTGATAACAACTTTTTTGTCTTGATGTGTAAAGGCAGGAAACAACTTACAAACCACACAGAATCATGTGGGAAGTTAACCAAAGGTGTTTTCATTAGGTTTGCAGAAAGGACTTTTGAGTACAATTGAAATGTATACTACTTTTATATGAAATCATTGTAAGCACTGAGATAACAACTTTTTTGTCTTGATGTGTAAAAGCAGGAAACAACTTACAAACCACAGAGAATCATGTGGGAAGTTAACTTAAAATATTTCCATCAGGTTTGCACTCTAAACTTTGGTTGAAAATTGACATGTATAGCACTTAATGTCAGAACACTGTATGCCCTAAGATAACAACTTTTTTGTCTTGATGTGTAGAGGCATGAGGCAACTTTCAAGCTACTCATAATCATGTGGGAAGTTAACCTAAGGTGTTTCCATTAGGTTTGCAGTAAGTACTTTGGTGTAAAATTGAAATGTATACTATAAGTATTATCAAAGCATTGTATGCCCTGTGATAACATCTTTTTTGCCTTGATGTGTAAAGGCAGGGAACAACTTTCAAATCACACAGAATCATGTGGAAAGTTAACCAGAGGTGTTTTCATTAGGTTTGCAGTCAGGACTTTTGAGTACAATTGAAATGTATACTACTTTTATGTGAAAGCATTGTAAGCACTGAGATATCAACTTTTTTGTCTTTATGCGTAGAGGCTCCGAAACAACTATGAAGCTACTCATAATCATGTGGGAAGTTAACCTAAGGTGTTTCCATTAGGTTTGCAGTAAGTGCTTTGGTGTAAAATTGAAACGTATGCTATCAGTATTGTCAAAGCATTGTATGCACTGTGGTAACAACTATTTTGTCTTGATGTGTAAAGGCAGGAAACAACTTACAAACCACATAGAATCATGTGGGAAGTTAACTTAAAATGTTTCCATCAGGTTTGCACTCTGCACTTTACTGGAATATTGAAATGCATACTACTATAATGTCAGTACATTGTATGCACTGAGAAATCCACTTTTTTGCCTTTATGTGCAGACCCATGAAACAACTTTCAGGCATGAAAGAATCATGTGGGAAGTTAACCAAAGGTGTTTTCATTCGGTTTGCAGTCAGGACTTTTGAGTACAATTGAAATGTATACTACTTTTATGTGAAAGCATTGTAAGCACTGAGATATCAAGTTTTTTGACTTTATGCATAGAGGCACGAAACAACTATGAAGCTACTCATAATCATGTGGGAAGTTAACCTAAGGTGTTTCCATTAGGTTTGCAGTAAGTGGTTTGGTGTAAAATTGAAATGTATACTATTAGTATTGTCAAAGCATTGTATGCAATGTGATAAGAACTTTTTTGTCTTGATGTGTAAAGGCAGGAAACAACTTTCAAACCACAGAGAATCATGTGGGAAGTTAACTTAAAATGTTTCCATCAGGTTTGCACTCTGCACTTTACTGGAATATTGAAATGTATACTACTTTAATGTCAGTACCTTGTATGCACTGAGAAATCCACTTTTTTGTCTTTATGTGCAGACCCATGAAACAACTTTCAGGCATCGAAGAATCATGTGGGAAGTTAACCTGAGGTGTTTCCATTAGGTTTGCAGTAAGTGCTTTGGTGCAAAATTGAAATGTATGCTATCAGTATTGTCAAAGCATTATATGCACTTTGATAACAACTTTTTTGTCTTGATGTGTAAAGGCAGGAAACAACTTACAAACCACACAGAATCATCTGGGAAGTTAATCAAAGGTGTTCTCATTAGGTTTGCAGTCAGGACTTTTGAGTTCAATCGTAATGTATACTACTTTTATGTGAAAGCATTGTAAGCACTGAGATATCAACTTTTTTGTCTTTATGTGTAGAGGTACGAATCAACTTTGAAACTACTCATAATCATCTGGGAAGTTAACCTAAGGTGTTTCCATTAGGTTTGCAGTAGGTGCTTTGGTGTAAAATTGAAATGTATACTATTAGTATTGTCAAAGCATTGTATGCACTGTGATAACAACTTTTTTGTCTTGATGTGTAAAGGCAGGAAACAACTTACAAACCACACAGAATCATGTGGGAAGTTAACCAAAGGTGTTTTCATTAGGTTTGCAGTCAGGACTTTTGAGTACAATTGAAGTGTATACTACTTTTATGTGAAAGCATTGTAAGCACTGAGATAGCAACTTCTTTGTCTTGATGTGTAAAAGCAGGAAACAACTTACAAACCACACAGAATCATGTGGGAAGTTAACTTAAAATGTTTCCATCAGGTTTGCACTCTGCACTTTGGTTGAAAATTGACATGTATAGCACTTTAATGTCAGAACATTGTATGCCCTAAGATAACAACTTTTTTGTCTTGATGTGTAGAGGCATGAGGAAACTTTCAAGCTACTCATAATCATGTGGGAAGTTAACCTAAGGTGTTTCCATTAGGTTTGCAGTAAGTACTTTGGTGTAAAATTGAAATGTATACTATAAGTATTATCAAAGCATTGTATGCACTGTGATAACATCTTTTTTGTCTTGATGTGTAAAGGCAGGAAACAACTTTCAAATCACACAGAATCATGTGGAAAGTTAACCAGAGGTGTTTTCATTAGGTTTGCAGTCAGGACTTTTGAGTACAATTGAAATGTATACTACTTGTATGTGAAAGCATTGTAAGCACTGAGATATCAACTTTTTTGTCTTTATGCGTAGAGGCTCCGAAACAACTATGAAGCTACTCATAATCATGTGGGATGTTAACCTAAGGTGTTTCCATTAGGTTTGCAGTAAGTACTTTGGTGTAAAATTGAAATCTATACTATTAGTATTGTCAAAGCATTGTATGCACTGTGATAACAACTTTTTTGTCTTGATGTGTAAAGGCAGGAAACAACTTTCAAACCACACAGAATCATGTGGGAAGTTAACTTAAAATGTTTCCATCAGGTTTGCACTCTGCACTATTCTGGAATATTGAAATGTATACTACTTTAATGTCAGTACCTTGTATGCACTGAGAAATCCACTTTTTTGTCTTTATGTGCAGACCCATGAAACAACTTTCAGGCATCTAAGAATCATGTGGGAAGTTAACCTGAGGTGTTTCCTTTAGGATTGCAGTAAGAGGTTTGGTGTAAAATTGAAATGTATGCTATCAGTATTGTCAAAGCATTGCATGCACTCTGATAATAACTTATTTGTCTTGATGCGTAGAGGCATGAAACAACTTTCAAGCTACTCTTAATCATGTGGGAAGTTAACCAAAGGTGTTTGCATTAGGTTTGCAGTCAGGACTTTTGAGTACAATTGAAATGTATACTACTTTTATGTGAAATCATTGTAAGCACTGAGATAGCAACTTCTTTGTCTTGATGTGTAAAAGCAGGAAACAATTTTCAAACCACACAGAATCATGTGGGAAGTTAACTTAAAATGTTTCCATCAGGTTTGCACTCTGCACTATTCTGGAATATTGAAATGTATACTACTTTAATGTCAGTACCTTGTATGCACTGAGAAATCCACTTTTTTGTCTTTATGTGCAGACCCATGAAACAACTTTCAGGCATCTAAGAATCATGTGGGAAGTTAACCTGAGGTGTTTCCATTAGGATTGCAGTAAGAGGTTTGGTGTAAAATTGAAATGTATGCTATCAGTATTGTCAAAGCATTGCATGCTCTCTGATAATAACTTGTTTGTCTTGATGTGTAAAAGCAGGAAACAACTTACAAACCACAGAGAATCATGTGGGAAGTTAACTTAAAATGTTTCCATCAGGTTTGCACTCTGCACTTTGGTTGAAAATTGACATGTATAGCACTTAATGTCAGAACATTGTATGCCCTAAGAAAACAACTTTTTTGTCTTGATGTGTAGAGGCATGAGGCAACTTTCAAGCTACTCATAATCATGTGGGAAGTTAACCTAAGGTGTTTCCATTAGGTTTGCAGTAAGTACTTTCGTGTAAAATTGAAATGTATACTATTAGCATTGTCAAAGCATTGTATGCACTGTGATAACAACTTTTTTGTCTTGATGTGTAAAGGCAGGAAACAACTTTCAAACCACACAGAATCATGTGGGAAGTTAACTTAAAATGTTTCCATCAGGTTTGCACTCTGCACTTTACTGGAATATTGAAATGCATGCTACTATAATGTCAAACATTGTACGCACTGAGAAATCCACTTTTTTGCCTTTATGTGCAGACCCATGAAACAACTTTCAGGCATCTAAGAATCATGTGGGAAGTTAACCTGAGGTGTTTCCATTAGGATTGCAGTAAGAGGTTTGGTGTAAAATTGAAATGTATGCTATCAGTATTGTCAAAGCATTGTATGCACTCTGATAATAACTTGTTTGTCTTGATGCGTAGAGGCATGAAACAACTTTCAAGCTACTCTTAATCATGTGGGAAGTTAACCAAAGGTGTTTTCATTAGGTTTGCAGTCAAGACTTTTGAGTAGAATTGAATTGTATACTACTTTTTTGTGAAAGCATTGTAAGCACTGAGATAACAACTTTTTTGTCTTTATGTGTAGAGGCACGAAACAACTTTGAAAATACTCATAATTATGTGGGAAGTTAACCTAAGGTGTTTCCATTAGGTTTGCAGTAAGTGCTTTGGTGTAAAATTGAAACGTATGCTATCAGTATTGTCAAAGCATTGTATGCACTGTGGTAACAACTATTTTGTCTTGATGTGTAAAGGCAGGAAACAACTTACAAACCACATAAAATCATGTGGGAAGTTAACTTAAAATGTTTCCATCAGGTTTGCACTCTGCACTTTACTGGAATATTGAAATGCATACTACTATAATGTCAGTACATTGTATGCACTGAGAAATCCACTTTTTTGCCTTTATGTGCAGACCCATGAAACAACGTTCAGGCATGAAAGAATCATGTGGGAAGTTAACCAAAGGTGTTTTCATTCGGTTTGCAGTCAGGACTTTTGAGTACAATTGAAATGTATACTACTTTTATGTGAAAGCATTGTAAGCACTGAGATATCAAGTTTTTTGACTTTATGCGTAGAGGCACGAAACAACTATGAAGCTACTCATAATCATGTGGGAAGTTAACCTAAGGTGTTTCCATTAGGTTTGCAGTAAGTGGTTTGGTGTAAAATTGAAATGTATACTATTAGTATTGTCAAAGCATTGTATGCAATGTGATAACAACTTTTTTGTCTTGATGTGTAAAGGCAGGAAACAACTTTCAAACCACAGAGAATCATGTGGGAAGTTAACTTAAAATGTTTCCATCAGGTTTGCACTCTGCACTTTACTGGAATATTGAAATGTATACTACTTTAATGTCAGTACCTTGTATGCACTGAGAAATCCACTTTTTTGTCTTTATGTGCAGACCCATGAAACAACTTTCAGGCATCGAAGAATCATGTGGGAAGTTAACCTGAGGTGTTTCCATTAGGTTTGCAGTAAGTGCTTTGGTGCAAAATTGAAATGTATGCTATCAGTATTGTCAAAGCATTATATGCACTTTGATAACAACTTTTTTGTCTTGATGTGTAAAGGCAGGAAACAACTTACAAACCACACAGAATCATCTGGGAAGTTAATCAAAGGTGTTTTCATTAGGTTTGCAGTCAGGACTTTTGAGTACAATCGTAATGTATACTACTTTTATGTGAAAGCATTGTAAGCACTGAGATATCAACTTTTTTGTCTTTATGTGTAGAGGTACGAATCAACTTTGAAACTACTCATAATCATCTGGGAAGTTAACCTAAGGTGTTTCCATTAGGTTTGCAGTAGGTGCTTTGGTGTAAAATTGAAATGTATGCTATCAGTATTGTCAAAGCATTGTATGCACTGTGGTAACAACTTTTTTGTCTTGATGTGTAAAGGCAGGAAACAACTTACAAACCACACAGAATCATCTGGGAAGTTAATCAAAGGTGTTTTCATTAGGTTTGCAGTCAGGACTTTTGAGTACAATTGAAATATATACTACTTTTATGTGAAAGCATTGTAAGCACTGAGATATCAACTTTTTTGTCTTTATGTGTAGAGGTACGAAACAACTATGAAGCTACTCATAATCATGTGGGAAATTAACCTAAGGTGTTTCCATTAGGTTTGCAGTAAGTACTTTGGTGTAAAATTGAAATCTATACTATTAGTATTGTCAAAGCATTGTATGAACTGTGATAACAACTTTTTTGTCTTGATGTGTAAAGGCAGGGAACAACTTTCAAACCACACAGAATCATGTGGGAAGTTAACTTAAAATGTTTCCATCAGGTTTGCACTCTGCACTATTCTGGAATATTGAAATGTATACTACTTTAATGTCAGTACCTTGTATGCACTGAGAAATCTACTTTTTTGTCTTTATGTGCAGACCCATGAAACAACTTTCAGGCATCTAAGAATCATGTGGGAAGTTAACCTGAGGTGTTTCCATTAGGTTTGCAGTAAGTGCTTTGGTGTAAAATTGAAACGTATGCTATCAGTACTGTCAAAGCATTGTATGCACTGTGGTAACAACTATTTTGTCTTGATGTGTAAAGGCAGGAAACAACTTACAAACCACACAGAATCATGTGGGAAGTTAATCAAAGGTGTTTTCATTAGGTTTGCAGTCAGGACTTTTGAGTACAATCGTAATGTATACTACTTTTATGTGAAAGCATTGTAAGCACTGAGATATCAACTTTTTTGTCTTTATGTGTAGAGGTACGAATCAACTTTGAAACTACTCATAATCATCTGGGAAGTTAACCTAAGGTGTTTCCATTAGGTTTGCAGTAGGTGCTTTGGTGTAAAATTGAAATGTATACTATTAGTATTGTCAAAGCATTGTATGCACTGTGATAACAACTTTTTTGTCTTGATGTGTAAAGGCAGGAAACAACTTACAAACCACACAGAATCATGTGGGAAGTTAACCAAAGGTGTTTTCATTAGGTTTGCAGAAAGGACTTTTGTGTACAATTGAAATGTATACTACTTTTATATGAAATCATTGTAAGCACTGAGATAACAACTTTTTTGTCTTGATGTGTAAAAGCAGGAAACAACTTACAAACCACAGAGAATCATGTGGGAAGTTAACTTAAAATGTTTCCATCAGGTTTGCACTCTAAACTTTGGTTGAAAATTGACATGTATAGCACTTAATGTCAGAACACTGTATGCCCTAAGATAACAACTTTTTTGTCTTGATGTGTAGAGGCATGAGGCAACTTTCAAGCTACTCATAATCATGTGGGAAGTTAACCTAAGGTGTTTCCATTAGGTTTGCAGTAAGTACTTTGGTGTAAAATTGAAATGTATACTATTAGCATTGTCAAAGCATTGTATGCACTGTGATAACAACTTTTTTGTCTTGATGTGTAAAGGCAGGAAACAACTTTCAAACCACACAGAATCATGTGGGAAGTTAACTTAAAATGTTTCCATCAGGTTTGCACTCTGCACTTTACTGGAATATTGAAATGCATACTACTATAATGTCAGTACATTGTATGCACTGAGAAATCCACTTTTTTGCCTTTATGTGCAGACCCATGAAACAACTTTCAGGTATCAAAGAATCATGTGGGAAGTTAACCTAAGGTGTTTCCATCAGGTTTGCAGTAAGTACTTTGGTGTAAAATTGAATCGTATGTTATCAGTATTGTCAAAGCATTGTATGCACTGTGGTAACATCTTTTTTGTCTTGATGTGTAAAGGCAGGAAACAACTTACAAACCACACAGAATCATCTGGGAAGTTAATCAAAGGTGTTTTCATTAGGTTTGCAGTCAGGACTTTTGAGTACAATTGAAATGTATACTACTTTTATGTGAAAGCATTGTAAGCACTGAGATATCAACTTTTTTGTCTTTATGTGTAGAGGTACGAATCAACTTTGAAACTACTCATAATCATCTGGGAAGTTAACCTAAGGTGTTTCCATTAGGTTTGCAGTAGGTGCTTTGGTGTAAAATTGAAATGTATACTATTAGTATTGTCAAAGCATTGTATGCACTGTGATAACAACTTTTTTGTCTTGATGTGTAAAGGCAGGAAACAACTTACAAACCACACAGAATCATGTGGGAAGTTAAGCAAAGGTGTTTTCATTAGGTTTGCAGTCACGACTTATGAGTACAATTGAAATGTATAATACTTTTATGTGAAAGCATTGTAAGCACTGAGATAACAACTTTTTTGTCTTTATGTGTAGAGGTACGAATCAACTTTGAAACTACTCATAATCATCTGGGAAGTTAACCTAAGGTGTTTCCATTAGGTTTGCAGTAGGTGCTTTGGTGTAAAATTGAAATGTATACTATTAGTATTGTCAAAGCATTGTATGCACTGTGATAACAACTTTTTTGTCTTGATGTGTAAAGGCAGGAAACAACTTACAAACCACACAGAATCATGTGGGAAGTTAACAAAAGGTGTTTTCATTAGGTTTGCAGAAAGGACTTTTGAGTACAATTGAAATGTATACTACTTTTATATGAAATCATTGTAAGCACTGAGATAACAACTTTTTTGTCTTGATGTGTAAAAGCAGGAAACAACTTACAAACCACAGAGAATCATGTGGGAAGTTAACTTAAAATGTTTCCATCAGGTTTGCACTCTAAACTTTGGTTGAAAATTGACATGTATAGCACTTTATGTCAGAACACTGTATGCCCTAAGATAACAACTTTTTTGTCTTGATGTGTAGAGGCATGAGGCAACTTTCAAGCTACTCATAATCATGTGGGAAGTTAACCTAAGGTGTTTCCATTAGGTTTGCAGTAAGTGCTTTGGTGTAAAATTGAAACGTATGCTATCAGTATTGTCAAAGCATTGTATGCACTGTGGTAACAACTATTTTGTCTTGATGTGTAAAGGCAGGAAACAACTTACAAACCACATAGAATCATGTGGGAAGTTAACTTAAAATGTTTCCATCAGGTTTGCAGTCAGGACTTTTGAGTACAATTGAAATGTATACTACTTTTATGTGAAAGCATTGTAAGCACTGAGATATCAAGTTTTTTGTCTTTATGCGTAGAGGCACGAAAAAACTATGAAGCTACTCATAATCATGTGGGAAGTTAACCTGAGGTGTTTCCATTAGGTTTGCAGTAAGTGCTTTGGTGCAAAATTGAAATGTATGCTATCAGTATTGTCAAAGCATTGTATGCAATGTGTTAACAACTTTTTTGTCTTGATGTGTAAAGGCAGGAAACAACTTACAAACCACACAGAATCATCTGGGAAGCTAATCAAAGGTGTTTTCATTAGGTTTGCAGTCAGGACTTTTGAGTACAATTGTAATGTATACTACTTTTATGTTAAAGCATTGTAAGCACTGAGAAATCCACTTTTGTGTCTTTATGTGCAGACCCATGAAACAACTTTCAGGCATCTAAGAATCATGTGGGAAGTTAACCTGAGGTGTTTCCATTAGGATTGCAGTAAGAGGTTTGGTGTAAAATTGAAATGTATGCTATCAGTATTGTCAAAGCATTGCATGCACTCTGATAATAACTTGTTTGTCTTGATGCGTAGAGGCATGAAACAACTTTCAAGCTACTCTTAATCATGTGGGAAGTTAACCAAAGGTGTTTTCATTAGGTTTGCAGTCAAGACTTTTGAGTGGAATTGAAATGTATACTACTTTTATGTGAAAGCATTGTAAGCACTGAGATAACAACTTTTTTGTCTTTATGTGCAGAGGCACGAAACAACTTTGAAAATACTCATAATTATGTGGGAAGTTAACCTAAGGTGTTTCCATTAGGTTTGCAGTAAGTGCTTTGGTGTAAAATTGAAACGTATGCTATCAGTATTGTCAAAGCATTGCATGCACTGTATAACAACTTTTTTGTCTTGATGTGTAAAGGCAGGAAACAACTTACAAACCACACAGAATCATGTGGGAAGTTAAGCAAAGGTGTTTTCATTAGGTTTGCAGTCAGGACTTATGTGTACAATTGAAATGTATACTACTTTTATGTGAAAGCATTGTAAGCACTGAGATAACAACTTTTTTGTCTTTATGTGTAGAGGTACGAATCAACTTTGAAACTACTCATAATCATCTGGGAAGTTAACCTAAGGTGTTTCCATTAGGTTTGCAGTAGGTGCTTTGGTGTAAAATTGAAATGTATACTATTAGTATTGTCAAAGCATTGTATGCACTGTGATAACAACTTTTTTGTCTTGATGTGTAAAGGCAGGAAACAACTTACAAACCACACAGAATCATGTGGGAAGTTAACCAAAGGTGTTTTCATTAGGTTTGCAGAAAGGACTTTTGAGTACAATTGAAATGTATACTACTTTTATATGAAATCATTGTAAGCACTGAGATAACAACTTTTTTGTCTTGATGTGTAAAGGCAGGAAACAACTTACAAACCACAGAGAATCATGTGGGAAGTTAACTTAAAATGTTTCCATCAGGTTGGCACTCTAAACTTTGGTTGAAAATTGACATGTATAGCACTTAATGTCAGAACACTGTATGCCCTAAGATAACAACTTTTTTGTCTTGATGTGTAGAGGCATGAGGCAACTTTCAAGCTACTCATAATCATGTGGGAAGTTAACCTAAGGTGTTTCCATTAGGTTTGCAGTAAGTACTTTGGTGTAAAATTGAAATGTATGCTATTAGCATTGTCAAAGCATTGTATGCACTGTGATAACAACTTTTTTGTCTTGATGTGTAAAGGCAGGAAACAACTTTCAAACCACACAGAATCATGTGGGAAGTTAACTTAAAATGTTTCCATCAGGTTTGCACTCTGCACTTTACTGGAATATTGAAATGCATACTACTATAATGTCAGTACATTGTATGCACTGAGAAATCCACTTTTTTGCCTTTATGTGCAGACCCATGAAACAACTTTCAGGTATCAAAGAATCATGTGGGAAGTTAACCTAAGGTGTTTCCATCAGGTTTGCAGTAAGTACTTTGGTGTAAAATTGAATCGTATGTTATCAGTATTGTCAAAGCATTGTATGCACTGTGGTAACAACTTTTTTGTCTTGATGTGTAAAGGCAGGAAACAACTTACAAACCACACAGAATCATGTGGGAAGTTAAGCAAAGGTGTTTTCATTAGGTTTGCAGTCAGGACTTTTGAGTACAATTGAAATGTATACTACTTTTATGTGAAAGCATTGTAAGCACTGAGATATCAACTTTTTTGTCTTTATGTGTAGAGGTACGAATCAACTTTGAAACTACTCATAATCATCTGGGAAGTTAACCTAAGGTGTTTCCATTAGGTTTGCAGTAGGTGCTTTGGTGTAAAATTGAAATGTATACTATTAGTATTGTCAAAGCATTGTATGCACTGTGATAACAACTTTTTTGTCTTGATGTGTAAAGGCAGGAAACAACTTACAAACCACACAGAATCATGTGGGAAGTTAAGCAAAGGTGTTTTCATTAGGTTTGCAGTCAGGACTTATGAGTACAATTCAAATGTATAATACTTTTATATGAAATCATTGTAAGCACTGAGATAACAACTTTTTTGTCTTGATGTGTAAAAGCAGGAAACAACTTACAAACCACAGAGAATCATGTGGGAAGTTAACTTAAAATGTTTCCATCAGGTTTGCACTCTAAACTTTGGTTGAAAATTGACATGTATAGCACTTTATGTCAGAACACTGTATGCCCTAAGATAACAACTTTTTTGTCTTGATGTGTAGAGGCATGAGGCAACTTTCAAGCTACTCATAATCATGTGGGAAGTTAACCTAAGGTGTTTCCATTAGGTTTGCAGTAAGTGCTTTGGTGTAAAATTGAAACGTATGCTATCAGTATTGTCAAAGCATTGTATGCACTGTGGTAACAACTATTTTGTCTTGATGTGTAAAGGCAGGAAACAACTTACAAACCACATAGAATCATGTGGGAAGTTAACTTAAAATGTTTCCATCAGGTTTGCAGTCAGGACTTTTGAGTACAATTGAAATGTATACTACTTTTATGTGAAAGCATTGTAAGCACTGAGATATCAAGTTTTTTGTCTTTATGCGTAGAGGCACGAAACAACTATGAAGCTACTCATAATCATGTGGGAAGTTAACCTGAGGTGTTTCCATTAGGTTTGCAGTAAGTGCTTTGGTGCAAAATTGAAATGTATGCTATCAGTATTGTCAAAGCATTGTATGCAATGTGTTAACAACTTTTTTGTCTTGATGTGTAAAGGCAGGAAACAACTTACAAACCACACAGAATCATCTGGGAAGCTAATCAAAGGTGTTTTCATTAGGTTTGCAGTCAGGACTTTTGAGTACAATTGTAATGTATACTACTTTTATGTTAAAGCATTGTAAGCACTGAGAAATCCACTTTTGTGTCTTTATGTGCAGACCCATGAAACAACTTTCAGGCATCTAAGAATCATGTGGGAAGTTAACCTGAGGTGTTTCCATTAGGATTGCAGTAAGAGGTTTGGTGTAAAATTGAAATGTATGCTATCAGTATTGTCAAAGCATTGCATGCACTCTGATAATAACTTGTTTGTCTTGATGCGTAGAGGCATGAAACAACTTTCAAGCTACTCTTAATCATGTGGGAAGTTAACCAAAGGTGTTTTCATTAGGTTTGCAGTCAAGACTTTTGAGTGGAATTGAAATGTATACTACTTTTATGTGAAAGCATTGTAAGCACTGAGATAACAACTTTTTTGTCTTTATGTGCAGAGGCACGAAACAACTTTGAAAATACTCATAATTATGTGGGAAGTTAACCTAAGGTGTTTCCATTAGGTTTGCAGTAAGTGCTTTGGTGTAAAATTGAAACGTATGCTATCAGTATTGTCAAAGCATTGCATGCACTGTATAACAACTTTTTTGTCTTGATGTGTAAAGGCAGGAAACAACTTACAAACCACACAGAATCATGTGGGAAGTTAAGCAAAGGTGTTTTCATTAGGTTTGCAGTCAGGACTTATGTGTACAATTGAAATGTATACTACTTTTATGTGAAAGCATTGTAAGCACTGAGATAACAACTTTTTTGTCTTTATGTGTAGAGGTACGAATCAACTTTGAAACTACTCATAATCATCTGGGAAGTTAACCTAAGGTGTTTCCATTAGGTTTGCAGTAGGTGCTTTGGTGTAAAATTGAAATGTATACTATTAGTATTGTCAAAGCATTGTATGCACTGTGATAACAACTTTTTTGTCTTGATGTGTAAAGGCAGGAAACAACTTACAAACCACACAGAATCATGTGGGAAGTTAACCAAAGGTGTTTTCATTAGGTTTGCAGAAAGGACTTTTGAGTACAATTGAAATGTATACTACTTTTATATGAAATCATTGTAAGCACTGAGATAACAACTTTTTTGTCTTGATGTGTAAAGGCAGGAAACAACTTACAAACCACAGAGAATCATGTGGGAAGTTAACTTAAAATGTTTCCATCAGGTTGGCACTCTAAACTTTGGTTGAAAATTGACATGTATAGCACTTAATGTCAGAACACTGTATGCCCTAAGATAACAACTTTTTTGTCTTGATGTGTAGAGGCATGAGGCAACTTTCAAGCTACTCATAATCATGTGGGAAGTTAACCTAAGGTGTTTCCATTAGGTTTGCAGTAAGTACTTTGGTGTAAAATTGAAATGTATGCTATTAGCATTGTCAAAGCATTGTATGCACTGTGATAACAACTTTTTTGTCTTGATGTGTAAAGGCAGGAAACAACTTTCAAACCACACAGAATCATGTGGGAAGTTAACTTAAAATGTTTCCATCAGGTTTGCACTCTGCACTTTACTGGAATATTGA
>NW_027275526.1:0-56791 GCF_030028105.1 Mobula birostris | reverse complement strand
GACATTAAGGTAGTATACATCTGAAATTTCCACCAAAGTGCAGAGTGCAAACCATTGGGAAACATTTTAAGTTAACTTCCCACATGATTATCAGTAGTTTATAAGTTGTTACATGGCTCCACACATGCACACAAAAATGTTGTTATCTCAGTGCATACAATGCTTAGATAATACAAATAGTATACATTTCAATTTTACTCCAAAGTACATACTGCAAACCTAATGGAAACACCTTATGTTAACTTCCCAAATGATTCTGAGTAGTTTGAAAGTTGTTTCATGGCTCCACACATCAACACAAAAAAGTTGTTATCTCAGTGCATACAATGCTTAGATAATACCAATAGTATACATTTCAATTTTACACCAAAGTAGATACTGCAAACCTAATGGAAACACCTTTGGTTAACTTCCCACATGAGTATGAGTAGGTTGAAAGTTGTTTCATGCCTCTGTTCATCAAGACATAAAAGTAACTTTCTCAGTGCATACTAAGTTCTGACATTAAGGTAGTATACATCTCAAATTTCCACAAAAGTGCAGAGTGCAAAACATTGGGAAACATTTTAAGTTAACTTCCCACATGATTATGAGTAGTTTGAAAGTTGTTTCATGCCTCTGTTGATCAAGACAAAAAAGTTACTTTCTCAGTGCAAACTATGTTCTGACATTAATGTAGTGTACATCTCAATTTTTCCATCAAGGTACAGAGTGGAAACCATTGGGATACATTTTCAGTTAACTTCCCACTTGTTTCTGCGTTGTTTGAAAGTTGTCTCATGGCTCTACACATCAACAAAAAAATTTTGTTAACTCAGGGCATAGAATGGTTAGATAATACAAATAGTATACAGTTCAAGTTTACATCAAAGTACTTACTGCAAACCTAATGGAAACAGCTTAGGTTAACTTCCCACATGATTAGGAGTAGTTTGAACGTTGGTTCATGGCTCTACACATGAAAACAAAAAAGTTATTATCTCAGTGCATGCAGTGCTAAGACTATTCAAAAAGAATACATTTCAATTTTACTCCAAAGCATTTACTGCAAACCTAATGGAAACACCTTTGGTTCCCACATCAGTATGAGTAGGTTAAAGTTGTTTCATGCCTCTGTTCATCAAGACAAAAAAGTTACTTTCTCAGTGCATACTATGTTCTGACATTACGGTAGTATACATCTCAATTTTCCACCAAAGTGCAGAGTGCAAACCATTGGGAAACATTTTAAGTTAACTTCTCACATGATTATGAGTAGTTTGCAAGTTGTTTCATGGCTCTACACATGCACACAAAAATGTTGTTATCTCAGTGCATACAATGCTTAGATAATACAAATAGTATACATTTCAATTTTACTCCAAAGTACATCCTGCAAACCTAATGGAAACACCTTATGTTAACTTCCCAAATGATTATGAGTAGTTTGAAAGTTTTTTCATGGCTCCACACATCAACACAAAAAAGTTGTTATCTCAGTGCATACAATGCTTAGATAATACAAATAGTATACATTTCAATTTTACTCCAAAGTACATATTGCAAACCTAATGGAAACACCTTATGTTAACTTCCCAAATGATTATGAGTAGTTTGAAAGTTTTTTCATGGCTGTACACATCAACACAAAAAAGTTGTTATCTCAGTGCATACAATGCTTAGATAATACCAATAGTATACATTTCAATTTTACACCAAAGTACTTACTGCAAACCTAATGGAAACACCTTAGGTTAACTTCCCACATGTTTCTGAGTTGTTTGAAAGTTGTATTATGGCTCTGCACATCAAGACAAAAAAGTTGTTTTCTCAGTGCATACAATGCTTTTACAATACAAATAGTATACATTTCAATTTTACACCAAAGTACTTACTGCAAACCTAATGGAAACCCCTTAGGATAACTTCCCACATGATTATGAGTAGTTTGAAAGTTGGTTCATGGCTCTACACATGAAAACAAAAAAGTTGTTATCTTAGTGCATACAATACAAAGACAATACAAATAGTATACATTTCAATTTAACTCCAAAGCACTTACTGCAAACCTAATGGAAACGCCTTTGGTTAACTTCCCACATGAGTATGAGTAGGTTGAAAGTCGTTTCATGCTTCCGTTCATCAAGACAAAAAAGTTACTTTCTCAGTGCATACTATTTTCTGACATTAAGGTAGTATACATCTGAAATTTCCACCAAAGTGCAGAGTGCAAACCATTGGGAAACATTTTAAGTTAACTTCCCACATGATTATCAGTAGTTTGAAAGTTGGTTCATGGCTCTACACATGAAAACAAAAAAGTTGTTATCTCAGTGCATTCAATACAAAGACAATACAAATAGTATACATTTCAATTTAACTCTAAAGCACTTACTGCAAACCTAATGGAAACACCTTTGGTTAACTTCCCACATGAGTATGAGTAGGTTGAAAGTTGTTTCATGCCTCTGTTCATCAAGACAAAAAAGTTACTTTCTCAGTGCATACAATGTTCTGACTTTACGGTAGTATACATCTCAATTTTCCACCAAAGTGCAGAGCTTAAACCATTGGGAAACATTTTAAGTTAACTTCTCACATGAATATGAGTAGTTTGCAAGTTGTTTCATGGCTCTACACATGCACACAAAAATGTTGTTATCTCAGTGCATACAATTCTTACATAATACAAACAGTATACATTTCAATTTTACACCAAAGTACATACTGCAATCCTAATGAAAACAGCTTAGGTTAACTTCCCACATGTTTCTGAGTTGTTTGAAAGTTGTATTATGGCTCTGCACATCAAGACAAAAAAGTTGTTTTCTCAGTGCATACAATGCTTTTACAATACAAATAGTATACATTTCAATTTTACTCAAAAGTACATACTGCAAACCTAACGGAAACACCTTAGGTTAACTTGCCACATGTTTCTGAGTTGTTTGAAAGTTGTATCATGGCTCTGTACATCAAGACAAAAATGTTGTTATCTCAGTGCATACAATGCTTAGATAATACAAATAGTATACATTTCAATTTTACTCCAAAGTACATACTGCAAACCTAATGGAAACACCTTATGTTAACTTCCCAAATGATTATGAGTAGTTTGAAAGTTTTTTCATGGCTCCACACATCAACACAAAAAAGTTGTTATCTCAGTGCATACAATGCTTAGATAATACCAATAGTATACATTTCAATTTTACACCAAAGTACATACTGCAAACCTAATGGAAACACCTTAGGTTAACTTCCCACATGATTAGGAGTAGTTTGAAATTTGGTTCATGGCTCTGCACATGAAAACAAAAAAGTTATCTCAGTGCATACAATACTAAGACAATACAAAAAGTATACATTTCAATTTTACTCCAAAGCACTTACTGCAAACCTAATGGAAACGCCGTTGGTTAACTTCCCACATGTGTATGAGTAGGTTGAAAGTTGCTTCATGCCTCTGTTCATCAAGACATAAATGTAACTTTCTCAGTGCATACTAAGTTCTGACATTAAGGTAGTATACATCTCAAATTTCCACAGAAGTGCAGAGTGCAAAACATTGGGAAACATTTTAAGTTAACTTCCCACATGATTATGAGTAGTTTGAAAGTTGTTTCATGCCTCTGTTGATCAAGACAAAAAAGTTACTTTCTCTGACATTAATGTAGTGTACATCTCAATTTTTCCATCAAGGTACAGAGTGGAAACCATTGGGATACATTTTCAGTTAACTTCCCACATGTTTCTGAGTTGTTTGAAAGTTGTCTCATGGCTCTACACATCAACAAAAAAATTTTGTTAACTCAGGGCATAGAATGGTTAGATAATACAAATAGTATACAGTTCAAGTTTACATCAAAGTACTTACTGCAAAACTAATGGAAACAGCTTAGGTTAACTTCCCACATGATTAGGAGTAGTTTGAACGTTGGTTCATGGCTCTACACATGAAAACAAAAAAGTTATTATCTCAGTGCATGCAGTGCTAAGACTATTCAAAAAGAATACATTTCAATTTTACTCCAAAGCATTTACTGCAAACCTAATGGAAACACCTTTGGTTCCCACATCAGTATGAGTAGGTTAAAGTTGTTTCATGCCTCTGTTCATCAAGACAAAAAAGTTACTTTCTCAGTGCATACTATGTTCTGACATTACGGTAGTATACATCTCAATTTGCCACCAAAGTGCAGAGTGCAAACCATTGGGAAACATTTTATGTTAACTTCTCACATGATTATCAGTAGTTTGCACGTTGTTTCATGGCTCTACACATGCACACAAAAATGTTGTTATCTCAGTGCAGACAATGCTTAGATAATACAAATAGTATACATTTCAATTTTACTCCAAAGTACATACTGCAAACCTAATGGAAACACCTTATGTTAACTTCCCAAATGATTATGAGTAGTTTGAAAGTTTTTTCATGGCTCCACACATCAACACAAAAAAGTTGTTATCTCAGTGCATACAATGCTTAGATAATACAAATAGTATTCATTTCAATTTTACTCCAAAGTACATACTGCAAACCTAATGGAAACACCTTAGGTTAACTTCCCACATGTTTCTGAGTTGTTTGAAAGTTGTATTATGGCTCTGCACATCAAGACAAAAAAGTTGTTTTCTCAGTGCATACAATGCTTTTAGAAAACAAATAGTATACATTTCAATTTAACACCAAAGTACTTACTGCAAACCTAATGGAAACACCTTAGGTTAACTTCCCACATGATTATGAATAGTTTGAAAGTTGGTTCATGGCTCTACACATGAAAACAAAAAAGTTGTTATCTCAGTGCATACAATACACAGACAATACAAATAGTATACATTTCAATTTTACTCCAAAGCACTTACTGCAAACCTAATGGAAACACCTTTGGTTAACTTCCCACATGAGTATGAGTAGGTTGAAAGTTGTTTCATGCCTCTGTTCATCAAGACATAAAAGTAACTTTCTCAGTGCATACTAAGTTCTGACATTAAGGTAGTATACATCTCAAATTTCCACAAAAGTGCAGAGTGCAAAACATTGGGAAACATTTTAAGTTAACTTCCCACATGATTATGAGTAGTTTGAAAGTTGTTTCATGCCTTTGTTGATCAAGACAAAAAAGTTACTTTCTCAGTGCATACTATGTTCTGACATTAATGTAGTGTACATCTCAATTTTTCCATCAAGGTACAGAGTGGAAACCATTGGGATACATTTTCAGTTAACTTCCCACATGTTTCTGAGTTGTTTGAAAGTTGTCTCATGGCTCTACACATCAACAAAAAAATTTTGTTAACTCAGGGCATAGAATGGTTAGATAATACAAATAGTATACAGTTCAAGTTTACATCAAAGTACTTACTGCAAACCTAATGGAAACAGCTTAGGTTAACTTCCCACATGATTAGGAGTAGTTTGAACGTTGGTTCATGGCTCTACACATGAAAACAAAAAAGTTATTATCTCAGTGCATGCAGTGCTAAGACTATTCAAAAAGAATACATTTCAATTTTACTCCAAAGCATTTACTGCAAACCTAATGGAAACACCTTTGGTTCCCACATCAGTATGAGTAGGTTAAAGTTGTTTCATGCCTCTGTTCATCAAGACAAAAAAGTTACTTTCTCAGTGCATACTATGTTCTGACATTACGGTAGTATACATCTCAATTTTCCACCAAAGTGCAGAGTGCAAACCATTGGGAAACATTTTAAGTTAACTTCTCACATGATTATGAGTAGTTTGCAAGTTGTTTCATGGCTCTACACATGCACACAAAAATGTTGTTATCTCAGTGCATACAATGCTTAGATAATACAAATAGTATACATTTCAATTTTACTCCAAAGTACATCCTGCAAACCTAATGGAAACACCTTATGTTAACTTCCCAAATGATTATGAGTAGTTTGAAAGTTTTTTCATGGCTCCACACATCAACACAAAAAAGTTGTTATCTCAGTGCATACAATGCTTAGATAATACAAATAGTATACATTTCAATTTTACTCCAAAGTACATATTGCAAACCTAATGGAAACACCTTATGTTAACTTCCCAAATGATTATGAGTAGTTTGAAAGTTTTTTCATGGCTGTACACATCAACACAAAAAAGTTGTTATCTCAGTGCATACAATGCTTAGATAATACCAATAGTATACATTTCAATTTTACACCAAAGTACTTACTGCAAACCTAATGGAAACACCTTAGGTTAACTTCCCACATGTTTCTGAGTTGTTTGAAAGTTGTATTATGGCTCTGCACATCAAGACAAAAAAGTTGTTTTCTCAGTGCATAGAATGCTTTTACAATACAAATAGTATACATTTCAATTTTACACCAAAGTACTTACTGCAAACCTAATGGAAACCCCTTAGGATAACTTCCCACATGATTATGAGTAGTTTGAAAGTTGGTTCATGGCTCTACACATGAAAACAAAAAAGTTGTTTTCTCAGTGCATAGAATGCTTTTACAATACAAATAGTATACATTTCAATTTTACACCAAAGTACTTACTGCAAACCTAATGGAAACCCCTTAGGATAACTTCCCACATGATTATGAGTAGTTTGAAAGTTGGTTCATGGCTCTACACATGAAAACAAAAAAGTTGTTATCTTAGTGCATACAATACAAAGACAATACAAATAGTATACATTTCAATTTAACTCCAAAGCACTTACTGCAAACCTAATGGAAACGCCTTTGGTTAACTTCCCACATGAGTATGAGTAGGTTGAAAGTCGTTTCATGCTTCCGTTCATCAAGACAAAAAAGTTACTTTCTCAGTGCATACTATTTTCTGACATTAAGGTAGTATACATCTGAAATTTCCACCAAAGTGCAGAGTGCAAACCATTGGGAAACATTTTAAGTTAACTTCCCCACATGATTATCAGTAGTTTGTAAGTTGTTACATGGCTCCACACATGCACACAAAAATGTTGTTATCTCAGTGCATACAATGCTTAGATAATACAAATAGTATACATTTCAATTTTACTCCAAAGTACATACTGCAAACCTAATGGAAACACCTTATGTTAACTTCCCAAATGATTCTGAGTAGTTTGAAAGTTTTTTCATGGCTCCACACATCAACACAAAAAAGTTGTTATCTCAGTGCATACAATGCTTAGATAATACCAATAGTATACATTTCAATTTTACACCAAAGTAGATACTGCAAACCTAATGGAAACCCCTTAGATTAACTTCCCACATGATTATGAGTAGTTTGAAAGTTGGTTCATGGCTCTACACATGAAAACAAAAAAGTTGTTATCTCAGTGCATACAATACAAAGACAATACAAATAGTATACATTTCAATTTAACTCTAAAGCACTTACTGCAAACCTAATGGAAACACCTTTGGTTAACTTCCCAAATGAGTATGAGTAGGTTGAAAGTTGTTTCATGCCTCTGTTCATCAAGACAAAAAAGTTACTTTCTCAGTGCATACAATGTTCTGACTTTACGGTAGTATACATCTCAATTTTCCACCAAAGTGCAGAGTTTAAACCATTGGGAAACATTTTAAGTAAACTTCTCACATGAATATGAGTAGTTTGCAAGTTGTTTCATGGCTCTACACATGCACACAAAAATGTTGTTATCTCAGTGCATACAATTCTTACATAATACAAACAGTATACATTTCAATTTTACACCAAAGTACATACTGCAATCCTAATGGAAACAGCTTAGGTTAACTTCCCACATGTTTCTGAGTTGTTTGAAAGTTGTATTATGGCTCTGCACATCAAGACAAAAAAGTTGTTTTCTCAGTGCATATAATGCTTTTACAATATAAATAGTATACATTTCAATTTTACTCAAAAGTACATACTGCAAACCTAATGGAAACACCTTAGGTTAACTTGCCACATGTTTCTGAGTTGTTTGAAAGTTGTTTCATGCCTCTGTTCATCAAGACAAAAAAGTTACTTTCACAGTGCATACTATGTTCTGACATTAAGGTAGTATACATCTGAAATTTGCACCAAAGTGCAGAGTGCAAACCATTGGGAAACATTTTAAGTTAACTTCCCACATGATTATCAGTAGTTTGTAAGTTGTTTCATGGCTCCACACATGCACACAAAAATGTTGTTTTCTCAGTGCATACAATGCTTTTAGAAAACAAATAGTATACATTTCAATTTTACACCAAAGTACTTACTGCAAACCTAATGGAAACACCTTAGGTTAACTTCCCACATGATTATGAATAGTTTGAAAGTTGGTTCATGGCTCTACACATGAAAACAAAAAAGTTGTTATCTCAGTGCATACAATACACAGACAATACAAATAGTATACATTTCAATTTAACTCCAAAGCACTTACTGCAAACCTAATGGAAACACCTTGGGTTAACTTCCCACATGAGTATGAGTAGGTTGAAAGTTGTTTCATGCCTCTGTTCATCAAGACATAAAAGTAACTTTCTCAGTGAATACTAAGTTCTGACATTAAGGTAGTATACATCTCAAATTTCCACAAAAGTGCAGAGTGCAAAACATTGGGAAACATTTTAAGTTAACTTCCCACATGATTATGAGTAGTTTGAAAGTTGTTTCATGCCTCTGTTGATCAAGACAAAAAAGTTACTTTCTCAGTGCATACTATGTTCTGACATTAATGTAGTGTACATCTCAATTTTTCCATCAAGGTACAGAGTGGAAACCATTGGGATACATTTTCAGTTAACTTCCCACATGTTTCTGCGTTGTTTGAAAGTTGTCTCATGGCTCTACACATCAACAAAAAAATTTTGTTAACTCAGGGCATAGAATGGTTAGATAATACAAATAGTATACAGTTCAAGTTTACATCAAAGTACTTACTGCAAACCTAATGGAAACAGCTTAGGTTAACTTCCCACATGATTAGGAGTAGTTTGAACGTTGGTTCATGGCTCTACACATGAAAACAAAAAAGTTATTATCTCAGTGCATGCAGTGCTAAGACTATTCAAAAAGAATACATTTCAATTTTACTCCAAAGCATTTACTGCAAACCTAATGGAAACACCTTTGGTTCCCACATCAGTATGAGTAGGTTAAAGTTGTTTCATGCCTCTGTTCATCAAGACAAAAAAGTTACTTTCTCAGTGCATACTATGTTCTGACATTACGGTAGTATACATCTCAATTTTCCACCAAAGTGCAGAGTGCAAACCATTGGGAAACATTTTAAGTTAACTTCTCACATGATTATGAGTAGTTTGCAAGTTGTTTCATGGCTCTACACATGCACACAAAAATGTTGTTATCTCAGTGCATACAATGCTTAGATAATACAAATAGTATACATTTCAATTTTACTCCAAAGTACATCCTGCAAACCTAATGGAAACACCTTATGTTAACTTCCCAAATGATTATGAGTAGTTTGAAAGTTTTTTCATGGCTCCACACATCAACACAAAAAAGTTGTTATCTCAGTGCATTCAATGCTTAGATAATACAAATAGTATACATTTCAATTTTACTCCAAAGTACATATTGCAAACCTAATGGAAACACCTTATGTTAACTTCCCAAATGATTATGAGTAGTTTGAATGTTTTTTCATGGCTGTACACATCAACACAAAAAAGTTGTTATCTCAGTGCATACAATGCTTAGATAATACCAATAGTATACATTTCAATTTTACACCAAAGTACTTACTGCAAACCTAATGGAAACACCTTAGGTTAACTTCCCACATGTTTCTGAGTTGTTTGAAAGTTGTATTATGGCTCTGCACATCAAGACAAAAAAGTTGTTTTCTCAGTGCATAGAATGCTTTTACAATACAAATTGTATACATTTCAATTTTACACCAAAGTACTTACTGCAAACCTAATGGAAACCCCTTAGGATAACTTCCCACATGATTATGAGTAGTTTGAAAGTTGGTTCATGGCTCTACACATGAAAACAAAAAAGTTGTTATCTTAGTGCATACAATACAAAGACAATACAAATAGTATACATTTCAATTTAACTCCAAAGCACTTACTGCAAACCTAATGGAAACGCCTTTGGTTAACTTCCCACATGAGTATGAGTAGGTTGAAAGTCGTTTCATGCTTCCGTTCATCAAGACAAAAAAGTTACTTTCTCAGTGCATACTATTTTCTGACATTAAGGTAGTATACATCTGAAATTTCCACCAAAGTGCAGAGTGCAAACCATTGGGAAACATTTTAAGTTAACTTCCCACATGAATATCAGTAGTTTGTAAGTTGTTACATGGCTCCACACATGCACACAAAAATGTTGTTATCTCAGTGCATACAATGCTTAGATAATACAAATAGTATACATTTCAATTTTACTCCAAAGTACATACTGCAAACCTAATGGAAACACCTTATGTTAACTTCCCAAATGATTCTGAGTAGTTTGAAAGTTTTTTCATGGCTCCACACATCAACACAAAAAAGTTGTTATCTCAGTGCATACAATGCTTAGATAATACCAATAGTATACATTTCAATTTTACACCAAAGTAGATACTGCAAACCTAATGGAAACACCTTAGGTTAACTTCCCACATGTTTCTGAGTTGTTTGAAAGTTGTATTATGGCTCTGCACATCAAGACAAAAAAGTTGTTTTCTCAGTGCATACAATGCTTTTACAATACAAATAGTATACATTTCAATTTTACACCAAAGTACTTACTGCAAACCTAATGGAAACCCCTTAGATTAACTTCCCACATGATTATGAGTAGTTTGAAAGTTGGTTCATGGCTCTACACATGAAAACAAAAAAGTTGTTATCTCAGTGCATACAATACAAAGACAATACAAATAGTATACATTTCAATTTAACTCTAAAGCACTTACTGCAAACCTAATGGAAACACCTTTGGTTAACTTCCCACATGAGTATGAGTAGGTTGAAAGTTGTTTCATGCCTCTGTTCATCAAGACAAAAATGTTACTTTCTCAGTGCATACAATGTTCTGACTTTACGGTAGTATACATCTCAATTTTCCACCAAAGTGCAGAGTGCAAACCATTGGGAAACATTTTAAGTTAACTTCCCACATGATTATCAGTAGTTTGTAAGTTGTTTCATGGCTCCACACATGCACACAAAAATGTTGTTATCTCAGTGCATACAATGCTTAGATAATACAAATAGTATACATTTCAATTTTACTCCAAAGTACATACTGCAAACCTAATGGAAACACCTTATGTTAACTTCCCAAATGATTATGAGTAGTTTGAAAGTTTTTTCATGGCTCCACACATCAATACAAAAAAGTTGTTATCTCAGTGCATACAATGCTTAGATAATACCAATAGTATACATTTCAATTTTACACCAAAGTACATACTGCAAACCTAATGGAAACACCTTAGGTTAACTTCCCACATGATTAGGAGTAGTTTGAAGGTTGGTTCATGGCTCTGCAAATGAAAACAAAAAAGTTATCTCAGTGCATACAATACTAAGACAATACAAAAAGTATACATTTCAATTTTACTCCAAAGCACATACTGCAAACCTAATGGAAACACCTTTGGTTAACTTCCCACATCAGTATGAGTAGGTTAAAGTTGTTTCATGCCTCTGTTCATCAAGACAAAAAAGTTTCTTTCTCAGTGCATACTGTGTTCTGACATTACGGTAGTATACATCTCAATTTTCCACCAAAGTGCAGAGTGCAAACCATTGGGAAACATTTTATGTTAACTTCTCACATGATTATGAGTAGTTTGCACGTTGTTTCATGGCTCTACACATGCACACAAAAATGTTGTTATCTCAGTGCATACAATGCTTAGATACTACAAATAGTATACATTTCAATTTTACTCCAAAGTACATACTGCAAACCTAATGGAAACACCTTATGTTAACGTCCCAAATGATTATGAGTAGTTTGAAAGTTTTTTCATGGCTCCACACATCAACACAAAAAAGTTGTTATCTCAGTGCATACAATGCTTAGATAATACAAATAGTATACATTTCAATTTTACACCAAAGTACATACTGCAAACCTAATGGAAACACCTTAGGTTAACTTCCCACATGTTTCTGAGTTGTTTGAAAGTTGTATTATGGCTCTGCACATCAAGACAAAAAAGTTGTTTTCTCAGTGCATACAATGATTTTAGAAAACAAATAGTATACATTTCAATTTTACACCAAAGTACTTACTGCAAACCTAATGGAAACACCTTAGGTTAACTTCCCACATGATTATGAATAGTTTGAAAGTTGGTTCATGGCTCTACACATGAAAACAAAAAAGTTATTTTCTCAGTGCATGCAGTGCTAAGACTATTCAAAAAGAATACATTTCAATTTTACTCCAAAGCATTTACTGCAAACCTAATGGAAACACCTTTGGTTCCCACATCAGTATGAGTAGGTTAAAGTTGTTTCATGCCTCTGTTCATCAAGACAAAAAAGTTACTTTCTCAGTGCATACTATATTCTGACATTACGGTAGTATACATCTCAATTTTCCACCAAAGTGCAGAGTGCAAACCATTGGGAAACATTTTAAGTTAACTTCTCACATGATTATGAGTAGTTTGCAAGTTGTTTCATGGCTCTACAGATGCACACAAAAATGTTGTTATCTCAGTGCATACAATGCTTAGATAATACAAATAGTATACATTTCAATTTTACTCCAAAGTACATCCTGCAAACCTAATGGAAACACCTTATGTTAACTTCCCAAATGATTATGAGTAGTTTGAAAGTTTTTTCATGGCTCCACACATCAACACAAAAAAGTTGTTATCTCAGTGCATACAATGCTTAGATAATACAAATAGTATACATTTCAATTTTACTCCAAAGTACATATTGCAAACCTAATGGAAACACCTTATGTTAACTTCCCAAATGATTATGAGTAGTTTGAAAGTTTTTTCATGGCTGTACACATCAACACAAAAAAGTTGTTATCTCAGTGCATACAATGCTTAGATAATACCAATAGTATACATTTCAATTTTACACCAAAGTACTTACTGCAAAGCTAATGGAAACACCTTAGGTTAACTTCCCACATGTTTCTGAGTTGTTTGAAAGTTGTATTATGGCTCTGCACATCAAGACAAAAAAGTTGTTTTCTCAGTGCATACAATGCTTTTACAATACAAATAGTATACATTTCAATTTAACTCCAAAGCACTTACTGCAAACCTAATGGAAACGCCTTTGGTTAACTTCCCACATGATTATGAGTAGTTTGAAAGTTGTTTCATGCCTCTGTTGATCAAGACAAAAAAGTTACTTTCTCAGTGCATACTATGTTCTGACATTAATATAGTGTACATCTCAATTTTTCCATCAAGGTACAGAGTGGAAACCATTGGGATAAATTTTAAGTTAACTTCCCACATGTTTCTGAGTTGTTTGAAAGTTGTCTCATGGCTCTACACATCAACAAAAAAATTTTGTTAACTCAGGGCCTAGAACGGTCAGATAATACAAATAATATACAGTTCAAGTTTACATCAAAGTACTTACTGCAAACCTAATGGAAACAGCTTAGGTTAACTTCCCACATGATTAGGAGTAGTTGGAACGTTGGTTCATGGCTCTACACATGAAAACAAAGAAGTTATTATCTCAGTGCATACAGTACTAAGACTATACAAAAAGTATACATTTCAACTTTACTCCAAAGCATTTACTGCAAACCTTATGGAAACACCGTTGGTTCCCACATCAGTATGAGTAGGTTAAAGTTGTTTCATGCCTCTGTTCATCAAGACAAAAAAGTTACTTTCTCAGTGCATACTATGTTCTGACATTAAGGTAGTATACATCTGAAATTTCCACCAAAGTGCAGAGTGCAAACCATTGAGAAACATTTTAAGTTAACTTCCCACATGATTATGAGTAGTTTGAAAGTTGTTTCATGCCTCTGTTGATCAAGAGAAAAAAGTTACTTTCTCAGTGCATACTATGTTCTGACATTACGGTAGTATACATCTCAATTTTCCACCAAAGTGCAGAGTGCAAACCATTGGGAAACATTTTAAGTTAACTTCTCACATGATTATGAGTAGTTTGCAAGTTGTTTCATGGCTCTACAGATGCACACAAAAATGTTGTTATCTCAGTGCATACAATGCTTAGATAATACAAATAGTATACATTTCAATTTTACACCAAAGTACTTACTGCAAACCTAATGGAAACCCCTTAGGTTAACTTCCCACATGATTATGAGTAGTTTGAAAGTTGGTTCATGGCTCCACACATGAAAACAAAAAAGTTGTTATCTCAGTGCATACAATACAAAGACAATACAAATAGTGTACATTTCAATTTAACTCCAAAGCACTTACTGCAAACCTAATGGAAACACCTTTGGTTAACTTCCCACCTGAGTATGAGTAGGTTGAAAGTTGTTTCATGCCTCTGTTCATCAACACAAAAAAGTTACTTTCACAGTGCATACTATGTTCTGACATTAAGGTAGTATACATCTGAAATTTCCACCAAAGTGCAGAGTGCAAACCATTGGGAAACATTTTAAGTTAACTTCCCACATGATTATCAGTAGTTTGTAAGTTGTTTCATGGCTCCACACATGCACACAAAAATGTTGTTATCTCAGTGCATACAATGCTTAGATAATACAAATAGTATACATTTCAATTTTACTCCAAAGTACATACTGCAAACCTAATGGAAACACCTTATGTTAACTTCCCAAATGATTATGAGTAGTTTGAAAGTTTTTTCATGGCTCCAGACATCAACACAAAAAAGTTGTTATCTCAGTGCATACAATGCTTAGATAATACCAATAGTATACATTTCAATTTTACACCAAAGTACATACTGCAAACCTAATGGAAACACCTTAGGTTAACTTCCCACATGATTAGGAGTAGTTTGAAAGTTGGTTCATGGCTCTGCAAATGAAAACAAAAAAGTTATCTCAGTGCATACAATACTAAGACTATACAAAAAGTATACATTTCAATTTTACTCCAAAGCACTTACTGCAAACCTAATGGAAACACCTTTGGTTAACTTCCCACATCAGTATGAGTAGGTTAAAGTTGTTTCATGCCTCTGTTCATCAAGACAAAAAAGTTACTTTCTCAGTGCATACTATGTTCTGACATTACGGTAGTATACATCTCAATTTTCCACCAAAGTGCAGAGTGCAAACCATTGGGAAACATTTTATGTTAACTTCTCACATGATTATGAGTAGTTTGCACGTTGTTTCATGGCTCTACACATGCACACAAAAATGTTGTTATCTCAGTGCATACAATGCTTAGATAATACAAATAGTATACATTTCAATTTTACTCCAAAGTACATACTGCAAACCTAATGGAAACACCTTATGTTAACTTCCCAAATGATTATGAGTAGTTTGAAAGTTTTTTCATGGCTCCACACATCAACACAAAAAAGTTGTTATCTCAGTGCATACAATGCTTAGATAATACAAATAGTATACATTTCAATTTTTCTCCAAAGTACATACTGCAAACCTAATGGAAACACCTTAGGTTAACTTCCCACATGATTATGAATAGTTTGAAAGTTGGTTCATGGCTCTACACATGAAAACAAAAAAGTTGTTATCTCAGTGCATACAATGCTTAGATAATACAAATAGTATACATTTCAATTTAACTCCAAAGCACTTACTGCAAACCTAATGGAAACACCTTTGGTTAACTTCCCACCTGAGTATGAGTAGGTTGAAAGTTGTTTCATGCCTCTGTTCATCAAGACATAAAAGTAACTTTCTCAGTGCATACTAAGTTCTGACATTAAGGTAGTATACATCTCAAATTTCCACAAAAGTGCAGAGTGCAAAACATTGGGAAACATTTTAAGTTAACTTCCCACATGATTATGAGTAGTTTGAAAGTTGTTTCATGCCTCTGTTGATCAAGACAAAAAAGTTACTTTCTCAGTGCATACTATGTTCTGACATTAATGTAGTGTACATCTCAATTTTTCCATCAAGGTACAGAGTGGAAACCATTGGGATACATTTTCAGTTAACTTCCCACATGTTTCTGAGTTGTTTGAAAGTTGTCTCATGGCTCTGCACATCAACAAAAAAATTTTGTTAACTCAGGGCATAGAATGGTTAGATAATACAAATAGTATACAGTTCAAGTTTACATCAAAGTACTTACTGCAAACCTAATGGAAACAGCTTAGGTTAACTTCCCACATGATTAGGAGTAGTTTGAACGTTGGTTCATGGCTCTACACATGAAAACAAAAAAGTTATTATCTCAGTGCATGCAGTGCTAAGACTATTCAAAAAGAATACATTTCAAATTTACTCCAAAGCATTTACTGCAAACCTAATGGAAACACCTTTGGTTCCCACATCAGTATGAGTAGGTTAAAGTTGTTTCATGCCTCTGTTCATCAAGACAAAAAAGTTACTTTCTCAGTGCATACTATGTTCTGACATTACGGTAGTATACATCTCAATTTTCCACCAAAGTGCAGAGTGCAAACCATTGGGAAACATTTTAAGTTAACTTCTCACATGATTATGAGTAGTTTGCAAGTTGTTTCATGGCTCTACACATGCACACAAAAATGTTGTTATCTCAGTGCATACAATGCTTAGATAATACAAATAGTATACATTTCAATTTTACTCCAAAGTACATACTGCAAACCTAATGGAAACACCTTATGTTAACTTCCCAAATGATTATGAGTAGTTTGAAAGTTTTTTCATGGCTCCACACATCAACACAAAAAAGTTGTTATCTCAGTGCATACAATGCTTAGATAATACAAATAGTATACATTTCAATTTTACTCCAAAGTACATATTGCAAACCTAATGGAAACACCTTATGTTAACTTCCCAAATGATTATGAGTAGTTTGAAAGTTTTTTCATGGCTGTACACATCAACACAAAAAAGTTGTTATCTCAGTGCATACAATGCTTAGATAATACCAATAGTATACATTTCAATTTTACACCAAAGTACTTACTGCAAACCTAATGGAAACACCTTAGGTTAACTTCCCACATGTTTCTGAGTTGTTTGAAAGTTGTATTATGGCTCTGCACATCAAGACAAAAAAGTTGTTTTCTCAGTGCATACAATGCTTTTACAATACAAATAGTATACATTTCAATTTAACTCCAAAGCACTTACTGCAAACCTAATGGAAACGCCTTTGGTTAACTTCCCACATGAGTATGAGTAGGTTGAAAGTCGTTTCATGCTTCCGTTCATCAAGACAAAAAAGTTACTTTCTCAGTGCATACTATTTTCTGACATTAAGGTAGTATACATCTGAAATTTCCACCAAAGTGCAGAGTGCAAACCATTGGGAAACATTTTAAGTTAACTTCCCACATGATTATGAGTAGTTTGAAAGTTGTTTCATGCCTCTGTTGATCAAGAGAAAAAAGTTACTTTCTCAGTGCATACTATGTTCTGACATTAATATAGTGTACATCACAATTTTTCCATCAAGGTACAGAGTGGAAACCATTGGGATACATTTTAAGTTAACTTACCACATGTTTCTGAGTTGTTTGAAAGTTGTCTCATGGCTCTACACATCAACAAAAAAATTTTGTTAACTCAGGGCCTAGAATGGTTAGATAATACAAATAATATACAGTTCAAGTTTACATCAAAGTACTTACTGCAAACCTAATGGAAACAGCTTAGGTTAACTTCCCACATGATTAGGAGTAGTTGGAACGTTGGTTCATGGCTCTACACATGAAAACAAAAAAGTTATTATCTCAGTGCATACAGTACTAAGACTATACAAAAAGTATACATTTCAACTTTACTCCAAAGCATTTACTGCAAACCTTATGGAAACACCTTTGGTTCCCACATCAGTATGAGTAGGTTAAAGTTGTTTCATGCCTCTGTTCATCAAGACAAAAAAGTTACTTTCTCAGTGCATACTATGTTCTGACATTAAGGTAGTATACATCTGAAATTTCCACCAAAGTGCAGAGTGCAAACCATTGAGAAACATTTTAAGTTAACTTCCCACATGATTATGAGTAGTTTGAAAGTTGTTTCATGCCTCTGTTGATCAAGAGAAAAAAGTTACTTTCTCAGTGCATACTATGTTCTGACATTACGGTAGTATACATCTCAATTTTCCACCAAAGTGCAGAGTGCAAACCATTGGGAAACATTTTAAGTTAACTTCTCACATGATTATGAGTAGTTTGCAAGTTGTTTCATGGCTCTACAGATGCACACAAAAATGTTGTTATCTCAGTGCATACAATGCTTAGATAATACAAATAGTATACATTTCAATTTTACACCAAAGTACTTACTGCAAACCTAATGGAAACCCCTTAGGTTAACTTCCCACATGATTATGAGTAGTTTGAAAGTTGGTTCATGGCTCCACACATGAAAACAAAAAAGTTGTTATCTCAGTGCATACAATACAAAGACAATACAAATAGTGTACATTTCAATTTAACTCCAAAGCACTTACTGCAAACCTAATGGAAACACCTTTGGTTAACTTCCCACCTGAGTATGAGTAGGTTGAAAGTTGTTTCATGCCTCTGTTCATCAACACAAAAAAGTTACTTTCACAGTGCATACTATGTTCTGACATTAAGGTAGTATACATCTGAAATTTCCACCAAAGTGCAGAGTGCAAACCATTGGGAAACATTTTAAGTTAACTTCCCACATGATTATCAGTAGTTTGTAAGTTGTTTCATGGCTCCACACATGCACACAAAAATGTTGTTATCTCAGTGCATACAATGCTTAGATAATACAAATAGTATACATTTCAATTTTACTCCAAAGTACATACTGCAAACCTAATGGAAACACCTTATGTTAACTTCCCAAATGATTATGAGTAGTTTGAAAGTTTTTTCATGGCTCCAGACATCAACACAAAAAAGTTGTTATCTCACTGCATACAATGCTTAGATAATACCAATAGTATACATTTCAATTTTACACCAAAGTACATACTGCAAACCTAATGGAAACACCTTAGGTTAACTTCCCACATGATTAGGAGTAGTTTGAAAGTTGGTTCATGGCTCTGCAAATGAAAACAAAAAAGTTATCTCAGTGCATACAATACTAAGACTATACAAAAAGTATACATTTCAATTTTACTCCAAAGCACTTACTGCAAACCTAATGGAAACACCTTTGGTTAACTTCCCACATCAGTATGAGTAGGTTAAAGTTGTTTCATGCCTCTGTTCATCAAGACAAAAAAGTTACTTTCTCAGTGCATACTATGTTCTGACATTACGGTAGTATACATCTCAATTTTCCACCAAAGTGCAGAGTGCAAACCATTGGGAAACATTTTATGTTAACTTCTCACATGATTATGAGTAGTTTGCACGTTGTTTCATGGCTCTACACATGCACACAAAAATGTTGTTATCTCAGTGCATACAATGCTTAGATAATACAAATAGTATACATTTCAATTTTACTCCAAAGTACATACTGCAAACCTAATGGAAACACCTTATGTTAACTTCCCAAATGATTATGAGTAGTTTGAAAGTTTTTTCATGGCTCCACACATCAACACAAAAAAGTTGTTATCTCAGTGCATACAATGCTTAGATAATACAAATAGTATACATTTCAATTTTTCTCCAAAGTACATACTGCAAACCTAATGGAAACACCTTAGGTTAACTTCCCACATGATTATGAATAGTTTGAAAGTTGGTTCATGGCTCTACACATGAAAACAAAAAAGTTGTTATCTCAGTGCATACAATGCTTAGATAATACAAATAGTATACATTTCAATTTAACTCCAAAGCACTTACTGCAAACCTAATGGAAACACCTTTCGTTAACTTCCCACCTGAGTATGAGTAGGTTGAAAGTTGTTTCATGCCTCTGTTCATCAAGACATAAAAGTAACTTTCTCAGTGCATACTAAGTTCTGACATTAAGGTAGTATACATCTCAAATTTCCACAAAAGTGCAGAGTGCAAAACATTGGGAAACATTTTAAGTTAACTTCCCACATGATTATGAGTAGTTTGAAAGTTGTTTCATGCCTCTGTTGATCAAGACAAAAAAGTTACTTTCTCAGTGCATACTATGTTCTGACATTAATGTAGTGTACATCTCAATTTTTCCATCAAGGTACAGAGTGGAAACCATTGGGATACATTTTCAGTTAACTTCCCACATGTTTCTGAGTTGTTTGAAAGTTGTCTCATGGCTCTGCACATCAACAAAAAAATTTTGTTAACTCAGGGCATAGAATGGTTAGATAATACAAATAGTATACAGTTCAAGTTTACATCAAAGTACTTACTGCAAACCTAATGGAAACAGCTTAGGTTAACTTCCCACATGATTAGGAGTAGTTTGAACGTTGGTTCATGGCTCTACACATGAAAACAAAAAAGTTATTATCTCAGTGCATGCAGTGCTAAGACTATTCAAAAAGAATACATTTCAAATTTACTCCAAAGCATTTACTGCAAACCTAATGGAAACACCTTTGGTTCCCACATCAGTATGAGTAGGTTAAAGTTGTTTCATGCCTCTGTTCATCAAGACAAAAAAGTTACTTTCTCAGTGCATACTATGTTCTGACATTACGGTAGTATACATCTCAATTTTCCACCAAAGTGCAGAGTGCAAACCATTGGGAAACATTTTAAGTTAACTTCTCACATGATTATGAGTAGTTTGCAAGTTGTTTCATGGCTCTACACATGCACACAAAAATGTTGTTATCTCAGTGCATACAATGCTTAGATAATACAAATAGTATACATTTCAATTTTACTCCAAAGTACATACTGCAAACCTAATGGAAACACCTTATGTTAACTTCCCAAATGATTATGAGTAGTTTGAAAGTTTTTTCATGGCTCCACACATCAACACAAAAAAGTTGTTATCTCAGTGCATACAATGCTTAGATAATACAAATAGTATACATTTCAATTTTACTCCAAAGTACATATTGCAAACCTAATGGAAACACCTTATGTTAACTTCCCAAATGATTATGAGTAGTTTGAAAGTTTTTTCATGGCTGTACACATCAACACAAAAAAGTTGTTATCTCAGTGCATACAATGCTTAGATAATACCAATAGTATACATTTCAATTTTACACCAAAGTACTTACTGCAAACCTAATGGAAACACCTTAGGTTAACTTCCCACATGTTTCTGAGTTGTTTGAAAGTTGTATTATGGCTCTGCACATCAAGACAAAAAAGTTGTTTTCTCAGTGCATACAATGCTTTTACAATACAAATAGTATACATTTCAATTTAACTCCAAAGCACTTACTGCAAACCTAATGGAAACGCCTTTGGTTAACTTCCCACATGAGTATGAGTAGGTTGAAAGTCGTTTCATGCTTCCGTTCATCAAGACAAAAAAGTTACTTTCTCAGTGCATACTATTTTCTGACATTAAGGTAGTATACATCTGAAATTTCCACCAAAGTGCAGAGTGCAAACCATTGGGAAACATTTTAAGTTAACTTCCCACATGATTATGAGTAGTTTGAAAGTTGTTTCATGCCTCTGTTGATCAAGAGAAAAAAGTTACTTTCTCAGTGCATACTATGTTCTGACATTAATATAGTGTACATCTCAATTTTTCCATCAAGGTACAGAGTGGAAACCATTGGGATACATTTTAAGTTAACTTACCACATGTTTCTGAGTTGTTTGAAAGTTGTCTCATGGCTCTACACATCAACAAAAAAATTTTGTTAACTCAGGGCCTAGAATGGTTAGATAATACAAATAATATACAGTTCAAGTTTACATCAAAGTACTTACTGCAAACCTAATGGAAACAGCTTAGGTTAACTTCCCACATGATTAGGAGTAGTTGGAACGTTGGTTCATGGCTCTACACATGAAAACAAAAAAGTTATTATCTCAGTGCATACAGTACTAAGACTATACAAAAAGTATACATTTCAACTTTACTCCAAAGCATTTACTGCAAACCTTATGGAAACACCTTTGGTTCCCACATCAGTATGAGTAGGTTAAAGTTGTTTCATGCCTCTGTTCATCAAGACAAAAAAGTTACTTTCTCAGTGCATACTATGTTCTGATATTAAGGTAGTATACATCTGAAATTTCCACCAAAGTGCAGAGTGCAAACCTTTGGGAAACATTTTAAGTTAACTTCCCACATGATTATGAGTAGTTTGCAAGTTGTTTCATGGCTCTACAGATGCACACAAAAATGTTGTTATCTCAGTGCATACAATGCTTAGATAATACAAATAGTATACATTTCAATTTTACACCAAAGTACTTACTGCAAACCTAATGGAAACACCTTAGGTTAACTTCCCACATGATTATCAGTAGTTTGAAAGTTGGTTCATGGCTCCACACATGAAAACAAATAAGTTGTTATCTCAGTGCATACAAAACAAAGACAATACAAATAGTGTACATTTCAATTTAACTCCAAAGCACTTACTGCAAACCTAATGGAAACACCTTTGGTTAACTTCCCACATGAGTATGAGTAGGTTGAAAGTTGTTTCATGCCTCTGTTCATCAAGACAAAAAAGTTACTTTCACAGTGCATACTATGTTCTGACATTAAGGTAGTATACATCTGAAATTTCCACCAAAGTGCAGAGTGCAAACCATTGGGAAACATTTTAAGTTAACTTCCCACATGATTATCAGTAGTTTGTAAGTTGTTTCATGGCTCCACACATGCACACAAAAATGTTGTTATCTCAGTGCATACAATGCTTAGATAATACCAATAGTATACATTTCAATTTTACTCCAAAGTACATACTGCAAACCTAATGGAAACACCTTATGTTAACTTCCCAAATGATTATGAGTAGTTTGAAAGTTTTTTCATGGCTCCACACATCAACACAAAAAAGTTGTTATCTCAGTGCATACAATGCTTAGATAATACCAATAGTATACATTTCAATTTTACACCAAAGTACATACTGCAAACCTAATGGAAACACCTTAGCTTAACTTCCCACATGATTAGGAGTAGTTTGAAAGTTGGTTCATGGCTCTGCAAATGAAAACAAAAAAGTTATCTCAGTGCATACAATACTAAGACAATACAAAAAGTATACATTTCAATTTTACTCCAAAGCACTTACTGCAAACCTAATGGAAACACCTTTGGTTAACTTCCCACATCAGTATGAGTAGGTTAAAGTTGTTTCATGCCTCTGTTCATCAAGACAAAAAAGTTACTTTCTCAGTGCATACTATGTTCTGACATTACGGTAGTATACATCTGAAATTTCCACCAAAGTGCAGAGTGCAAACCATTGGGAAACATTTTAAGTTAACTTCCCACATGATTATGAGTAGTTTGCAAGTTGTTTCATGGCTCTACAGATGCACACAAAAATGTTGTTATCTCAGTGCATACAATGCTTAGATAATACAAATAGTATACATTTCAATTTTACTCCAAAGTACATCCTGCAAACCTAATGGAAACACCTTATGTTAACTTCCCAAATGATTATGAGTAGTTTGAAAGTTTTTTCATGGCTCCACACATCAACACAAAAAAGTTGTTATCTCAGTGCATACAATGCTTAGATAATACAAATAGTATACATTTCAATTTTACTCCAAAGTACATATTGCAAACCTAATGGAAACACCTTATCTTAACTTCCCAAATGATTATGAGTAGTTTGAAAGTTTTTTCATGGCTGTACACATCAACACAAAAAAGTTGTTATCTCAGTGCATACAATGCTTAGATAATACCAATAGTATACATTTCAATTTTACACCAAAGTACTTACTGCAAACCTAATGGAAACGCCTTTGGTTAACTTCCCACATGATTATGAGTAGTTTGAAAGTTGTTTCATGCCTCTGTTGATCAAGACAAAAAAGTTACTTTCTCAGTGCATACTATGTTCTGACATTAATATAGTGTACATCTCAATTTTTCCATCAAGGTACAGAGTGGAAACCATTGGGATAAATTTTAAGTTAACTTCCCACATGTTTCTGAGTTGTTTGAAAGTTGTCTCATGGCTCTACACATCAACAAAAAAATTTTGTTAACTCAGGGCCTAGAACGGCCAGATAATACAAATAATATACAGTTCAAGTTTACATCAAAGTACTTACTGCAAACCTAATGGAAACAGCTTAGGTTAACTTCCCACATGATTAGGAGTAGTTGGAACGTTGGTTCATGGCTCTACACATGAAAACAAAAAAGTTATTATCTCAGTGCATACAGTACTAAGACTATACAAAAAGTATACATTTCAACTTTACTCCAAAGCATTTACTGCAAACCTTATGGAAACACCGTTGGTTCCCACATCAGTATGAGTAGGTTAAAGTTGTTTCATGCCTCTGTTCATCAAGACAAAAAAGTTACTTTCTCAGTGCATACTATGTTCTGACATTAAGGTAGTATACATCTGAAATTTCCACCAAAGTGCAGAGTGCAAACCATTGAGAAACATTTTAAGTTAACTTCCCACATGATTATGAGTAGTTTGAAAGTTGTTTCATGCCTCTGTTGATCAAGAGAAAAAAGTTACTTTCTCAGTGCATACTATGTTCTGACATTACGGTAGTATACATCTCAATTTTCCACCAAAGTGCAGAGTGCAAACCATTGGGAAACATTTTAAGTTAACTTCTCACATGATTATGAGTAGTTTGCAAGTTGTTTCATGGCTCTACAGATGCACACAAAAATGTTGTTATCTCAGTGCATACAATGCTTAGATAATACAAATAGTATACATTTCAATTTTACACCAAAGTACTTACTGCAAACCTAATGGAAACCCCTTAGGTTAACTTCCCACATGATTATGAGTAGTTTGAAAGTTGGTTCATGGCTCCACACATGAAAACAAAAAAGTTGTTATCTCAGTGCATACAATACAAAGACAATACAAATAGTGTACATTTCAATTTAACTCCAAAGCACTTACTGCAAACCTAATGGAAACACCTTTGGTTAACTTCCCACCTGAGTATGAGTAGGTTGAAAGTTGTTTCATGCCTCTGTTCATCAACACAAAAAAGTTACTTTCACAGTGCATACTATGTTCTGACATTAAGGTAGTATACATCTGAAATTTCCACCAAAGTGCAGAGTGCAAACCATTGGGAAACATTTTAAGTTAACTTCCCACATGATTATCAGTAGTTTGTAAGTTGTTTCATGGCTCCACACATGCACACAAAAATGTTGTTATCTCAGTGCATACAATGCTTAGATAATACAAATAGTATACATTTCAATTTTACTCCAAAGTACATACTGCAAACCTAATGGAAACACCTTATGTTAACTTCCCAAATGATTATGAGTAGTTTGAAAGTTTTTTCATGGCTCCAGACATCAACACAAAAAAGTTGTTATCTCAGTGCATACAATGCTTAGATAATACCAATAGTATACATTTCAATTTTACACCAAAGTACATACTGCAAACCTAATGGAAACACCTTAGGTTAACTTCCCACATGATTAGGAGTAGTTTGAAAGTTGGTTCATGGCTCTGCAAATGAAAACAAAAAAGTTATCTCAGTGCATACAATACTAAGACTATACAAAAAGTATACATTTCAATTTTACTCCAAAGCACTTACTGCAAACCTAATGGAAACGCCTTTGGTTAACTTCCCACATGAGTATGAGTAGGTTGAAAGTCGTTTCATGCTTCCGTTCATCAAGACAAAAAAGTTACTTTCTCAGTGCATACTATTTTCTGACATTAAGGTAGTATACATCTGAAATTTCCACCAAAGTGCAGAGTGCAAACCATTGGGAAACATTTTAAGTTAACTTCCCACATGATTATCAGTAGTTTGTAAGTTGTTACATGGCTCCACACATGCACACAAAAATGTTGTTATCTCAGTGCATACAATGCTTAGATAATACAAATAGTATACATTTCAATTTTACTCCAAAGTACATACTGCAAACCTAATGGAAACACCTTATGTTAACTTCCCAAATGATTCTGAGTAGTTTGAAAGTTTTTTCATGGCTCCACACATCAACACAAAAAAGTTGTTATCTCAGTGCATACAATGCTTAGATAATACCAATAGTATACATTTCAATTTTACACCAAAGTAGATACTGCAAACCTAATGGAAACCCCTTAGATTAACTTCCCACATGATTATGAGTAGTTTGAAAGTTGGTTCATGGCTCTACACATGAAAACAAAAAAGTTGTTATCTCAGTGCATACAATACAAAGACAATACAAATAGTATACATTTCAATTTAACTCTAAAGCACTTACTGCAAACCTAATGGAAACACCTTTGGTTAACTTCCCAAATGAGTATGAGTAGGTTGAAAGTTGTTTCATGCCTCTGTTCATCAAGACAAAAAAGTTACTTTCTCAGTGCATACAATGTTCTGACTTTACGGTAGTATACATCTCAATTTTCCACCAAAGTGCAGAGTTTAAACCATTGGGAAACATTTTAAGTAAACTTCTCACATGAATATGAGTAGTTTGCAAGTTGTTTCATGGCTCTACACATGCACACAAAAATGTTGTTATCTCAGTGCATACAATTCTTACATAATACAAACAGTATACATTTCAATTTTACACCAAAGTACATACTGCAATCCTAATGGAAACAGCTTAGGTTAACTTCCCACATGTTTCTGAGTTGTTTGAAAGTTGTATTATGGCTCTGCACATCAAGACAAAAAAGTTGTTTTCTCAGTGCATATAATGCTTTTACAATATAAATAGTATACATTTCAATTTTACTCAAAAGTACATACTGCAAACCTAATGGAAACACCTTAGGTTAACTTGCCACATGTTTCTGAGTTGTTTGAAAGTTGTTTCATGCCTCTGTTCATCAAGACAAAAAAGTTACTTTCACAGTGCATACTATGTTCTGACATTAAGGTAGTATACATCTGAAATTTGCACCAAAGTGCAGAGTGCAAACCATTGGGAAACATTTTAAGTTAACTTCCCACATGATTATCAGTAGTTTGTAAGTTGTTTCATGGCTCCACACATGCACACAAAAATGTTGTTTTCTCAGTGCATACAATGCTTTTAGAAAACAAATAGTATACATTTCAATTTTACACCAAAGTACTTACTGCAAACCTAATGGAAACACCTTAGGTTAACTTCCCACATGATTATGAATAGTTTGAAAGTTGGTTCATGGCTCTACACATGAAAACAAAAAAGTTGTTATCTCAGTGCATACAATACACAGACAATACAAATAGTATACATTTCAATTTAACTCCAAAGCACTTACTGCAAACCTAATGGAAACACCTTGGGTTAACTTCCCACATGAGTATGAGTAGGTTGAAAGTTGTTTCATGCCTCTGTTCATCAAGACATAAAAGTAACTTTCTCAGTGAATACTAAGTTCTGACATTAAGGTAGTATACATCTCAAATTTCCACAAAAGTGCAGAGTGCAAAACATTGGGAAACATTTTAAGTTAACTTCCCACATGATTATGAGTAGTTTGAAAGTTGTTTCATGCCTCTGTTGATCAAGACAAAAAAGTTACTTTCTCAGTGCATACTATGTTCTGACATTAATGTAGTGTACATCTCAATTTTTCCATCAAGGTACAGAGTGGAAACCATTGGGATACATTTTCAGTTAACTTCCCACATGTTTCTGCGTTGTTTGAAAGTTGTCTCATGGCTCTACACATCAACAAAAAAATTTTGTTAACTCAGGGCATAGAATGGTTAGATAATACAAATAGTATACAGTTCAAGTTTACATCAAAGTACTTACTGCAAACCTAATGGAAACAGCTTAGGTTAACTTCCCACATGATTAGGAGTAGTTTGAACGTTGGTTCATGGCTCTACACATGAAAACAAAAAAGTTATTATCTCAGTGCATGCAGTGCTAAGACTATTCAAAAAGAATACATTTCAATTTTACTCCAAAGCATTTACTGCAAACCTAATGGAAACACCTTTGGTTCCCACATCAGTATGAGTAGGTTAAAGTTGTTTCATGCCTCTGTTCATCAAGACAAAAAAGTTACTTTCTCAGTGCATACTATGTTCTGACATTACGGTAGTATACATCTCAATTTTCCACCAAAGTGCAGAGTGCAAACCATTGGGAAACATTTTAAGTTAACTTCTCACATGATTATGAGTAGTTTGCAAGTTGTTTCATGGCTCTACACATGCACACAAAAATGTTGTTATCTCAGTGCATACAATGCTTAGATAATACAAATAGTATACATTTCAATTTTACTCCAAAGTACATCCTGCAAACCTAATGGAAACACCTTATGTTAACTTCCCAAATGATTATGAGTAGTTTGAAAGTTTTTTCATGGCTCCACACATCAACACAAAAAAGTTGTTATCTCAGTGCATTCAATGCTTAGATAATACAAATAGTATACATTTCAATTTTACTCCAAAGTACATATTGCAAACCTAATGGAAACACCTTATGTTAACTTCCCAAATGATTATGAGTAGTTTGAATGTTTTTTCATGGCTGTACACATCAACACAAAAAAGTTGTTATCTCAGTGCATACAATGCTTAGATAATACCAATAGTATACATTTCAATTTTACACCAAAGTACTTACTGCAAACCTAATGGAAACACCTTAGGTTAACTTCCCACATGTTTCTGAGTTGTTTGAAAGTTGTATTATGGCTCTGCACATCAAGACAAAAAAGTTGTTTTCTCAGTGCATAGAATGCTTTTACAATACAAATTGTATACATTTCAATTTTACACCAAAGTACTTACTGCAAACCTAATGGAAACCCCTTAGGATAACTTCCCACATGATTATGAGTAGTTTGAAAGTTGGTTCATGGCTCTACACATGAAAACAAAAAAGTTGTTATCTTAGTGCATACAATACAAAGACAATACAAATAGTATACATTTCAATTTAACTCCAAAGCACTTACTGCAAACCTAATGGAAACGCCTTTGGTTAACTTCCCACATGAGTATGAGTAGGTTGAAAGTCGTTTCATGCTTCCGTTCATCAAGACAAAAAAGTTACTTTCTCAGTGCATACTATTTTCTGACATTAAGGTAGTATACATCTGAAATTTCCACCAAAGTGCAGAGTGCAAACCATTGGGAAACATTTTAAGTTAACTTCCCACATGAATATCAGTAGTTTGTAAGTTGTTACATGGCTCCACACATGCACACAAAAATGTTGTTATCTCAGTGCATACAATGCTTAGATAATACAAATAGTATACATTTCAATTTTACTCCAAAGTACATACTGCAAACCTAATGGAAACACCTTATGTTAACTTCCCAAATGATTCTGAGTAGTTTGAAAGTTTTTTCATGGCTCCACACATCAACACAAAAAAGTTGTTATCTCAGTGCATACAATGCTTAGATAATACCAATAGTATACATTTCAATTTTACACCAAAGTAGATACTGCAAACCTAATGGAAACACCTTAGGTTAACTTCCCACATGTTTCTGAGTTGTTTGAAAGTTGTATTATGGCTCTGCACATCAAGACAAAAAAGTTGTTTTCTCAGTGCATACAATGCTTTTACAATACAAATAGTATACATTTCAATTTTACACCAAAGTACTTACTGCAAACCTAATGGAAACCCCTTAGATTAACTTCCCACATGATTATGAGTAGTTTGAAAGTTGGTTCATGGCTCTACACATGAAAACAAAAAAGTTGTTATCTCAGTGCATACAATACAAAGACAATACAAATAGTATACATTTCAATTTAACTCTAAAGCACTTACTGCAAACCTAATGGAAACACCTTTGGTTAACTTCCCACATGAGTATGAGTAGGTTGAAAGTTGTTTCATGCCTCTGTTCATCAAGACAAAAATGTTACTCTCTCAGTGCATACAATGTTCTGACTTTACGGTAGTATACATCTCAATTTTCCACCAAAGTGCAGAGTGCAAACCATTGGGAAACATTTTAAGTTAACTTCCCACATGATTATCAGTAGTTTGTAAGTTGTTTCATGGCTCCACACATGCACACAAAAATGTTGTTATCTCAGTGCATACAATGCTTAGATAATACAAATAGTATACATTTCAATTTTACTCCAAAGTACATACTGCAAACCTAATGGAAACACCTTATGTTAACTTCCCAAATGATTATGAGTAGTTTGAAAGTTTTTTCATGGCTCCACACATCAATACAAAAAAGTTGTTATCTCAGTGCATACAATGCTTAGATAATACCAATAGTATACATTTCAATTTTACACCAAAGTACATACTGCAAACCTAATGGAAACACCTTAGGTTAACTTCCCACATGATTAGGAGTAGTTTGAAGGTTGGTTCATGGCTCTGCAAATGAAAACAAAAAAGTTATCTCAGTGCATACAATACTAAGACAATACAAAAAGTATACATTTCAATTTTACTCCAAAGCACATACTGCAAACCTAATGGAAACACCTTTGGTTAACTTCCCACATCAGTATGAGTAGGTTAAAGTTGTTTCATGCCTCTGTTCATCAAGACAAAAAAGTTTCTTTCTCAGTGCATACTGTGTTCTGACATTACGGTAGTATACATCTCAATTTTCCACCAAAGTGCAGAGTGCAAACCATTGGGAAACATTTTATGTTAACTTCTCACATGATTATGAGTAGTTTGCACGTTGTTTCATGGCTCTACACATGCACACAAAAATGTTGTTATCTCAGTGCATACAATGCTTAGATACTACAAATAGTATACATTTCAATTTTACTCCAAAGTACATACTGCAAACCTAATGGAAACACCTTATGTTAACGTCCCAAATGATTATGAGTAGTTTGAAAGTTTTTTCATGGCTCCACACATCAACACAAAAAAGTTGTTATCTCAGTGCATACAATGCTTAGATAATACAAATAGTATACATTTCAATTTTACACCAAAGTACATACTGCAAACCTAATGGAAACACCTTAGGTTAACTTCCCACATGTTTCTGAGTTGTTTGAAAGTTGTATTATGGCTCTGCACATCAAGACAAAAAAGTTGTTTTCTCAGTGCATACAATGATTTTAGAAAACAAATAGTATACATTTCAATTTTACACCAAAGTACTTACTGCAAACCTAATGGAAACACCTTAGGTTAACTTCCCACATGATTATGAATAGTTTGAAAGTTGGTTCATGGCTCTACACATGAAAACAAAAAAGTTATTTTCTCAGTGCATGCAGTGCTAAGACTATTCAAAAAGAATACATTTCAATTTTACTCCAAAGCATTTACTGCAAACCTAATGGAAACACCTTTGGTTCCCACATCAGTATGAGTAGGTTAAAGTTGTTTCATGCCTCTGTTCATCAAGACAAAAAAGTTACTTTCTCAGTGCATACTATATTCTGACATTACGGTAGTATACATCTCAATTTTCCACCAAAGTGCAGAGTGCAAACCATTGGGAAACATTTTAAGTTAACTTCTCACATGATTATGAGTAGTTTGCAAGTTGTTTCATGGCTCTACAGATGCACACAAAAATGTTGTTATCTCAGTGCATACAATGCTTAGATAATACAAATAGTATACATTTCAATTTTACTCCAAAGTACATCCTGCAAACCTAATGGAAACACCTTATGTTAACTTCCCAAATGATTATGAGTAGTTTGAAAGTTTTTTCATGGCTCCACACATCAACACAAAAAAGTTGTTATCTCAGTGCATACAATGCTTAGATAATACAAATAGTATACATTTCAATTTTACTCCAAAGTACATATTGCAAACCTAATGGAAACACCTTATGTTAACTTCCCAAATGATTATGAGTAGTTTGAAAGTTTTTTCATGGCTGTACACATCAACACAAAAAAGTTGTTATCTCAGTGCATACAATGCTTAGATAATACCAATAGTATACATTTCAATTTTACACCAAAGTACTTACTGCAAAGCTAATGGAAACACCTTAGGTTAACTTCCCACATGTTTCTGAGTTGTTTGAAAGTTGTATTATGGCTCTGCACATCAAGACAAAAAAGTTGTTTTCTCAGTGCATACAATGCTTTTACAATACAAATAGTATACATTTCAATTTAACTCCAAAGCACTTACTGCAAACCTAATGGAAACGCCTTTGGTTAACTTCCCACATGATTATGAGTAGTTTGAAAGTTGTTTCATGCCTCTGTTGATCAAGACAAAAAAGTTACTTTCTCAGTGCATACTATGTTCTGACATTAATATAGTGTACATCTCAATTTTTCCATCAAGGTACAGAGTGGAAACCATTGGGATAAATTTTAAGTTAACTTCCCACATGTTTCTGAGTTGTTTGAAAGTTGTCTCATGGCTCTACACATCAACAAAAAAATTTTGTTAACTCAGGGCCTAGAACGGTCAGATAATACAAATAATATACAGTTCAAGTTTACATCAAAGTACTTACTGCAAACCTAATGGAAACAGCTTAGGTTAACTTCCCACATGATTAGGAGTAGTTGGAACGTTGGTTCATGGCTCTACACATGAAAACAAAGAAGTTATTATCTCAGTGCATACAGTACTAAGACTATACAAAAAGTATACATTTCAACTTTACTCCAAAGCATTTACTGCAAACCTTATGGAAACACCGTTGGTTCCCACATCAGTATGAGTAGGTTAAAGTTGTTTCATGCCTCTGTTCATCAAGACAAAAAAGTTACTTTCTCAGTGCATACTATGTTCTGACATTAAGGTAGTATACATCTGAAATTTCCACCAAAGTGCAGAGTGCAAACCATTGAGAAACATTTTAAGTTAACTTCCCACATGATTATGAGTAGTTTGAAAGTTGTTTCATGCCTCTGTTGATCAAGAGAAAAAAGTTACTTTCTCAGTGCATACTATGTTCTGACATTACGGTAGTATACATCTCAATTTTCCACCAAAGTGCAGAGTGCAAACCATTGGGAAACATTTTAAGTTAACTTCTCACATGATTATGAGTAGTTTGCAAGTTGTTTCATGGCTCTACAGATGCACACAAAAATGTTGTTATCTCAGTGCATACAATGCTTAGATAATACAAATAGTATACATTTCAATTTTACACCAAAGTACTTACTGCAAACCTAATGGAAACCCCTTAGGTTAACTTCCCACATGATTATGAGTAGTTTGAAAGTTGGTTCATGGCTCCACACATGAAAACAAAAAAGTTGTTATCTCAGTGCATACAATACAAAGACAATACAAATAGTGTACATTTCAATTTAACTCCAAAGCACTTACTGCAAACCTAATGGAAACACCTTTGGTTAACTTCCCACCTGAGTATGAGTAGGTTGAAAGTTGTTTCATGCCTCTGTTCATCAACACAAAAAAGTTACTTTCACAGTGCATACTATGTTCTGACATTAAGGTAGTATACATCTGAAATTTCCACCAAAGTGCAGAGTGCAAACCATTGGGAAACATTTTAAGTTAACTTCCCACATGATTATCAGTAGTTTGTAAGTTGTTTCATGGCTCCACACATGCACACAAAAATGTTGTTATCTCAGTGCATACAATGCTTAGATAATACAAATAGTATACATTTCAATTTTACTCCAAAGTACATACTGCAAACCTAATGGAAACACCTTATGTTAACTTCCCAAATGATTATGAGTAGTTTGAAAGTTTTTTCATGGCTCCAGACATCAACACAAAAAAGTTGTTATCTCAGTGCATACAATGCTTAGATAATACCAATAGTATACATTTCAATTTTACACCAAAGTACATACTGCAAACCTAATGGAAACACCTTAGGTTAACTTCCCACATGATTAGGAGTAGTTTGAAAGTTGGTTCATGGCTCTGCAAATGAAAACAAAAAAGTTATCTCAGTGCATACAATACTAAGACTATACAAAAAGTATACATTTCAATTTTACTCCAAAGCACTTACTGCAAACCTAATGGAAACACCTTTGGTTAACTTCCCACATCAGTATGAGTAGGTTAAAGTTGTTTCATGCCTCTGTTCATCAAGACAAAAAAGTTACTTTCTCAGTGCATACTATGTTCTGACATTACGGTAGTATACATCTCAATTTTCCACCAAAGTGCAGAGTGCAAACCATTGGGAAACATTTTATGTTAACTTCTCACATGATTATGAGTAGTTTGCACGTTGTTTCATGGCTCTACACATGCACACAAAAATGTTGTTATCTCAGTGCATACAATGCTTAGATAATACAAATAGTATACATTTCAATTTTACTCCAAAGTACATACTGCAAACCTAATGGAAACACCTTATGTTAACTTCCCAAATGATTATGAGTAGTTTGAAAGTTTTTTCATGGCTCCACACATCAACACAAAAAAGTTGTTATCTCAGTGCATACAATGCTTAGATAATACAAATAGTATACATTTCAATTTTTCTCCAAAGTACATACTGCAAACCTAATGGAAACACCTTAGGTTAACTTCCCACATGATTATGAATAGTTTGAAAGTTGGTTCATGGCTCTACACATGAAAACAAAAAAGTTGTTATCTCAGTGCATACAATGCTTAGATAATACAAATAGTATACATTTCAATTTAACTCCAAAGCACTTACTGCAAACCTAATGGAAACACCTTTGGTTAACTTCCCACCTGAGTATGAGTAGGTTGAAAGTTGTTTCATGCCTCTGTTCATCAAGACATAAAAGTAACTTTCTCAGTGCATACTAAGTTCTGACATTAAGGTAGTATACATCTCAAATTTCCACAAAAGTGCAGAGTGCAAAACATTGGGAAACATTTTAAGTTAACTTCCCACATGATTATGAGTAGTTTGAAAGTTGTTTCATGCCTCTGTTGATCAAGACAAAAAAGTTACTTTCTCAGTGCATACTATGTTCTGACATTAATGTAGTGTACATCTCAATTTTTCCATCAAGGTACAGAGTGGAAACCATTGGGATACATTTTCAGTTAACTTCCCACATGTTTCTGAGTTGTTTGAAAGTTGTCTCATGGCTCTGCACATCAACAAAAAAATTTTGTTAACTCAGGGCATAGAATGGTTAGATAATACAAATAGTATACAGTTCAAGTTTACATCAAAGTACTTACTGCAAACCTAATGGAAACAGCTTAGGTTAACTTCCCACATGATTAGGAGTAGTTTGAACGTTGGTTCATGGCTCTACACATGAAAACAAAAAAGTTATTATCTCAGTGCATGCAGTGCTAAGACTATTCAAAAAGAATACATTTCAAATTTACTCCAAAGCATTTACTGCAAACCTAATGGAAACACCTTTGGTTCCCACATCAGTATGAGTAGGTTAAAGTTGTTTCATGCCTCTGTTCATCAAGACAAAAAAGTTACTTTCTCAGTGCATACTATGTTCTGACATTACGGTAGTATACATCTCAATTTTCCACCAAAGTGCAGAGTGCAAACCATTGGGAAACATTTTAAGTTAACTTCTCACATGATTATGAGTAGTTTGCAAGTTGTTTCATGGCTCTACACATGCACACAAAAATGTTGTTATCTCAGTGCATACAATGCTTAGATAATACAAATAGTATACATTTCAATTTTACTCCAAAGTACATACTGCAAACCTAATGGAAACACCTTATGTTAACTTCCCAAATGATTATGAGTAGTTTGAAAGTTTTTTCATGGCTCCACACATCAACACAAAAAAGTTGTTATCTCAGTGCATACAATGCTTAGATAATACAAATAGTATACATTTCAATTTTACTCCAAAGTACATATTGCAAACCTAATGGAAACACCTTATGTTAACTTCCCAAATGATTATGAGTAGTTTGAAAGTTTTTTCATGGCTGTACACATCAACACAAAAAAGTTGTTATCTCAGTGCATACAATGCTTAGATAATACCAATAGTATACATTTCAATTTTACACCAAAGTACTTACTGCAAACCTAATGGAAACACCTTAGGTTAACTTCCCACATGTTTCTGAGTTGTTTGAAAGTTGTATTATGGCTCTGCACATCAAGACAAAAAAGTTGTTTTCTCAGTGCATACAATGCTTTTACAATACAAATAGTATACATTTCAATTTAACTCCAAAGCACTTACTGCAAACCTAATGGAAACGCCTTTGGTTAACTTCCCACATGAGTATGAGTAGGTTGAAAGTCGTTTCATGCTTCCGTTCATCAAGACAAAAAAGTTACTTTCTCAGTGCATACTATTTTCTGACATTAAGGTAGTATACATCTGAAATTTCCACCAAAGTGCAGAGTGCAAACCATTGGGAAACATTTTAAGTTAACTTCCCACATGATTATGAGTAGTTTGAAAGTTGTTTCATGCCTCTGTTGATCAAGAGAAAAAAGTTACTTTCTCAGTGCATACTATGTTCTGACATTAATATAGTGTACATCACAATTTTTCCATCAAGGTACAGAGTGGAAACCATTGGGATACATTTTAAGTTAACTTACCACATGTTTCTGAGTTGTTTGAAAGTTGTCTCATGGCTCTACACATCAACAAAAAAATTTTGTTAACTCAGGGCCTAGAATGGTTAGATAATACAAATAATATACAGTTCAAGTTTACATCAAAGTACTTACTGCAAACCTAATGGAAACAGCTTAGGTTAACTTCCCACATGATTAGGAGTAGTTGGAACGTTGGTTCATGGCTCTACACATGAAAACAAAAAAGTTATTATCTCAGTGCATACAGTACTAAGACTATACAAAAAGTATACATTTCAACTTTACTCCAAAGCATTTACTGCAAACCTTATGGAAACACCTTTGGTTCCCACATCAGTATGAGTAGGTTAAAGTTGTTTCATGCCTCTGTTCATCAAGACAAAAAAGTTACTTTCTCAGTGCATACTATGTTCTGACATTAAGGTAGTATACATCTGAAATTTCCACCAAAGTGCAGAGTGCAAACCATTGAGAAACATTTTAAGTTAACTTCCCACATGATTATGAGTAGTTTGAAAGTTGTTTCATGCCTCTGTTGATCAAGAGAAAAAAGTTACTTTCTCAGTGCATACTATGTTCTGACATTACGGTAGTATACATCTCAATTTTCCACCAAAGTGCAGAGTGCAAACCATTGGGAAACATTTTAAGTTAACTTCTCACATGATTATGAGTAGTTTGCAAGTTGTTTCATGGCTCTACAGATGCACACAAAAATGTTGTTATCTCAGTGCATACAATGCTTAGATAATACAAATAGTATACATTTCAATTTTACACCAAAGTACTTACTGCAAACCTAATGGAAACCCCTTAGGTTAACTTCCCACATGATTATGAGTAGTTTGAAAGTTGGTTCATGGCTCCACACATGAAAACAAAAAAGTTGTTATCTCAGTGCATACAATACAAAGACAATACAAATAGTGTACATTTCAATTTAACTCCAAAGCACTTACTGCAAACCTAATGGAAACACCTTTGGTTAACTTCCCACCTGAGTATGAGTAGGTTGAAAGTTGTTTCATGCCTCTGTTCATCAACACAAAAAAGTTACTTTCACAGTGCATACTATGTTCTGACATTAAGGTAGTATACATCTGAAATTTCCACCAAAGTGCAGAGTGCAAACCATTGAGAAACATTTTAAGTTAACTTCCCACATGATTATCAGTAGTTTGTAAGTTGTTTCATGGCTCCACACATGCACACAAAAATGTTGTTATCTCAGTGCATACAATGCTTAGATAATACAAATAGTATACATTTCAATTTTACTCCAAAGTACATACTGCAAACCTAATGGAAACACCTTATGTTAACTTCCCAAATGATTATGAGTAGTTTGAAAGTTTTTTCATGGCTCCAGACATCAACACAAAAAAGTTGTTATCTCACTGCATACAATGCTTAGATAATACCAATAGTATACATTTCAATTTTACACCAAAGTACATACTGCAAACCTAATGGAAACACCTTAGGTTAACTTCCCACATGATTAGGAGTAGTTTGAAAGTTGGTTCATGGCTCTGCAAATGAAAACAAAAAAGTTATCTCAGTGCATACAATACTAAGACTATACAAAAAGTATACATTTCAATTTTACTCCAAAGCACTTACTGCAAACCTAATGGAAACACCTTTGGTTAACTTCCCACATCAGTATGAGTAGGTTAAAGTTGTTTCATGCCTCTGTTCATCAAGACAAAAAAGTTACTTTCTCAGTGCATACTATGTTCTGACATTACGGTAGTATACATCTCAATTTTCCACCAAAGTGCAGAGTGCAAACCATTGGGAAACATTTTATGTTAACTTCTCACATGATTATGAGTAGTTTGCACGTTGTTTCATGGCTCTACACATGCACACAAAAATGTTGTTATCTCAGTGCATACAATGCTTAGATAATACAAATAGTATACATTTCAATTTTACTCCAAAGTACATACTGCAAACCTAATGGAAACACCTTATGTTAACTTCCCAAATGATTATGAGTAGTTTGAAAGTTTTTTCATGGCTCCACACATCAACACAAAAAAGTTGTTATCTCAGTGCATACAATGCTTAGATAATACAAATAGTATACATTTCAATTTTTCTCCAAAGTACATACTGCAAACCTAATGGAAACACCTTAGGTTAACTTCCCACATGATTATGAATAGTTTGAAAGTTGGTTCATGGCTCTACACATGAAAACAAAAAAGTTGTTATCTCAGTGCATACAATGCTTAGATAATACAAATAGTATACATTTCAATTTAACTCCAAAGCACTTACTGCAAACCTAATGGAAACACCTTTCGTTAACTTCCCACCTGAGTATGAGTAGGTTGAAAGTTGTTTCATGCCTCTGTTCATCAAGACATAAAAGTAACTTTCTCAGTGCATACTAAGTTCTGACATTAAGGTAGTATACATCTCAAATTTCCACAAAAGTGCAGAGTGCAAAACATTGGGAAACATTTTAAGTTAACTTCCCACATGATTATGAGTAGTTTGAAAGTTGTTTCATGCCTCTGTTGATCAAGACAAAAAAGTTACTTTCTCAGTGCATACTATGTTCTGACATTAATGTAGTGTACATCTCAATTTTTCCATCAAGGTACAGAGTGGAAACCATTGGGATACATTTTCAGTTAACTTCCCACATGTTTCTGAGTTGTTTGAAAGTTGTCTCATGGCTCTGCACATCAACAAAAAAATTTTGTTAACTCAGGGCATAGAATGGTTAGATAATACAAATAGTATACAGTTCAAGTTTACATCAAAGTACTTACTGCAAACCTAATGGAAACAGCTTAGGTTAACTTCCCACATGATTAGGAGTAGTTTGAACGTTGGTTCATGGCTCTACACATGAAAACAAAAAAGTTATTATCTCAGTGCATGCAGTGCTAAGACTATTCAAAAAGAATACATTTCAAATTTACTCCAAAGCATTTACTGCAAACCTAATGGAAACACCTTTGGTTCCCACATCAGTATGAGTAGGTTAAAGTTGTTTCATGCCTCTGTTCATCAAGACAAAAAAGTTACTTTCTCAGTGCATACTATGTTCTGACATTACGGTAGTATACATCTCAATTTTCCACCAAAGTGCAGAGTGCAAACCATTGGGAAACATTTTAAGTTAACTTCTCACATGATTATGAGTAGTTTGCAAGTTGTTTCATGGCTCTACACATGCACACAAAAATGTTGTTATCTCAGTGCATACAATGCTTAGATAATACAAATAGTATACATTTCAATTTTACTCCAAAGTACATACTGCAAACCTAATGGAAACACCTTATGTTAACTTCCCAAATGATTATGAGTAGTTTGAAAGTTTTTTCATGGCTCCACACATCAACACAAAAAAGTTGTTATCTCAGTGCATACAATGCTTAGATAATACAAATAGTATACATTTCAATTTTACTCCAAAGTACATATTGCAAACCTAATGGAAACACCTTATGTTAACTTCCCAAATGATTATGAGTAGTTTGAAAGTTTTTTCATGGCTGTACACATCAACACAAAAAAGTTGTTATCTCAGTGCATACAATGCTTAGATAATACCAATAGTATACATTTCAATTTTACACCAAAGTACTTACTGCAAACCTAATGGAAACACCTTAGGTTAACTTCCCACATGTTTCTGAGTTGTTTGAAAGTTGTATTATGGCTCTGCACATCAAGACAAAAAAGTTGTTTTCTCAGTGCATACAATGCTTTTACAATACAAATAGTATACATTTCAATTTAACTCCAAAGCACTTACTGCAAACCTAATGGAAACGCCTTTGGTTAACTTCCCACATGAGTATGAGTAGGTTGAAAGTCGTTTCATGCTTCCGTTCATCAAGACAAAAAAGTTACTTTCTCAGTGCATACTATTTTCTGACATTAAGGTAGTATACATCTGAAATTTCCACCAAAGTGCAGAGTGCAAACCATTGGGAAACATTTTAAGTTAACTTCCCACATGATTATGAGTAGTTTGAAAGTTGTTTCATGCCTCTGTTGATCAAGAGAAAAAAGTTACTTTCTCAGTGCATACTATGTTCTGACATTAATATAGTGTACATCTCAATTTTTCCATCAAGGTACAGAGTGGAAACCATTGGGATACATTTTAAGTTAACTTACCACATGTTTCTGAGTTGTTTGAAAGTTGTCTCATGGCTCTACACATCAACAAAAAAATTTTGTTAACTCAGGGCCTAGAATGGTTAGATAATACAAATAATATACAGTTCAAGTTTACATCAAAGTACTTACTGCAAACCTAATGGAAACAGCTTAGGTTAACTTCCCACATGATTAGGAGTAGTTGGAACGTTGGTTCATGGCTCTACACATGAAAACAAAAAAGTTATTATCTCAGTGCATACAGTACTAAGACTATACAAAAAGTATACATTTCAACTTTACTCCAAAGCATTTACTGCAAACCTTATGGAAACACCTTTGGTTCCCACATCAGTATGAGTAGGTTAAAGTTGTTTCATGCCTCTGTTCATCAAGACAAAAAAGTTACTTTCTCAGTGCATACTATGTTCTGATATTAAGGTAGTATACATCTGAAATTTCCACCAAAGTGCAGAGTGCAAACCTTTGGGAAACATTTTAAGTTAACTTCCCACATGATTATGAGTAGTTTGCAAGTTGTTTCATGGCTCTACAGATGCACACAAAAATGTTGTTATCTCAGTGCATACAATGCTTAGATAATACAAATAGTATACATTTCAATTTTACACCAAAGTACTTACTGCAAACCTAATGGAAACACCTTAGGTTAACTTCCCACATGATTATCAGTAGTTTGAAAGTTGGTTCATGGCTCCACACATGAAAACAAATAAGTTGTTATCTCAGTGCATACAAAACAAAGACAATACAAATAGTGTACATTTCAATTTAACTCCAAAGCACTTACTGCAAACCTAATGGAAACACCTTTGGTTAACTTCCCACATGAGTATGAGTAGGTTGAAAGTTGTTTCATGCCTCTGTTCATCAAGACAAAAAAGTTACTTTCACAGTGCATACTATGTTCTGACATTAAGGTAGTATACATCTGAAATTTCCACCAAAGTGCAGAGTGCAAACCATTGGGAAACATTTTAAGTTAACTTCCCACATGATTATCAGTAGTTTGTAAGTTGTTTCATGGCTCCACACATGCACACAAAAATGTTGTTATCTCAGTGCATACAATGCTTAGATAATACCAATAGTATACATTTCAATTTTACTCCAAAGTACATACTGCAAACCTAATGGAAACACCTTATGTTAACTTCCCAAATGATTATGAGTAGTTTGAAAGTTTTTTCATGGCTCCACACATCAACACAAAAAAGTTGTTATCTCAGTGCATACAATGCTTAGATAATACCAATAGTATACATTTCAATTTTACACCAAAGTACATACTGCAAACCTAATGGAAACACCTTAGCTTAACTTCCCACATGATTAGGAGTAGTTTGAAAGTTGGTTCATGGCTCTGCAAATGAAAACAAAAAAGTTATCTCAGTGCATACAATACTAAGACAATACAAAAAGTATACATTTCAATTTTACTCCAAAGCACTTACTGCAAACCTAATGGAAACACCTTTGGTTAACTTCCCACATCAGTATGAGTAGGTTAAAGTTGTTTCATGCCTCTGTTCATCAAGACAAAAAAGTTACTTTCTCAGTGCATACTATGTTCTGACATTACGGTAGTATACATCTGAAATTTCCACCAAAGTGCAGAGTGCAAACCATTGGGAAACATTTTAAGTTAACTTCCCACATGATTATGAGTAGTTTGCAAGTTGTTTCATGGCTCTACAGATGCACACAAAAATGTTGTTATCTCAGTGCATACAATGCTTAGATAATACAAATAGTATACATTTCAATTTTACTCCAAAGTACATCCTGCAAACCTAATGGAAACACCTTATGTTAACTTCCCAAATGATTATGAGTAGTTTGAAAGTTTTTTCATGGCTCCACACATCAACACAAAAAAGTTGTTATCTCAGTGCATACAATGCTTAGATAATACAAATAGTATACATTTCAATTTTACTCCAAAGTACATATTGCAAACCTAATGGAAACACCTTATGTTAACTTCCCAAATGATTATGAGTAGTTTGAAAGTTTTTTCATGGCTGTACACATCAACACAAAAAAGTTGTTATCTCAGTGCATACAATGCTTAGATAATACCAATAGTATACATTTCAATTTTACACCAAAGTACTTACTGCAAACCTAATGGAAACGCCTTTGGTTAACTTCCCACATGATTATGAGTAGTTTGAAAGTTGTTTCATGCCTCTGTTGATCAAGACAAAAAAGTTACTTTCTCAGTGCATACTATGTTCTGACATTAATATAGTGTACATCTCAATTTTTCCATCAAGGTACAGAGTGGAAACCATTGGGATAAATTTTAAGTTAACTTCCCACATGTTTCTGAGTTGTTTGAAAGTTGTCTCATGGCTCTACACATCAACAAAAAAATTTTGTTAACTCAGGGCCTAGAACGGCCAGATAATACAAATAATATACAGTTCAAGTTTACATCAAAGTACTTACTGCAAACCTAATGGAAACAGCTTAGGTTAACTTCCCACATGATTAGGAGTAGTTGGAACGTTGGTTCATGGCTCTACACATGAAAACAAAAAAGTTATTATCTCAGTGCATACAGTACTAAGACTATACAAAAAGTATACATTTCAACTTTACTCCAAAGCATTTACTGCAAACCTTATGGAAACACCGTTGGTTCCCACATCAGTATGAGTAGGTTAAAGTTGTTTCATGCCTCTGTTCATCAAGACAAAAAAGTTACTTTCTCAGTGCATACTATGTTCTGACATTAAGGTAGTATACATCTGAAATTTCCACCAAAGTGCAGAGTGCAAACCATTGAGAAACATTTTAAGTTAACTTCCCACATGATTATGAGTAGTTTGAAAGTTGTTTCATGCCTCTGTTGATCAAGAGAAAAAAGTTACTTTCTCAGTGCATACTATGTTCTGACATTACGGTAGTATACATCTCAATTTTCCACCAAAGTGCAGAGTGCAAACCATTGGGAAACATTTTAAGTTAACTTCTCACATGATTATGAGTAGTTTGCAAGTTGTTTCATGGCTCTACAGATGCACACAAAAATGTTGTTATCTCAGTGCATACAATGCTTAGATAATACAAATAGTATACATTTCAATTTTACACCAAAGTACTTACTGCAAACCTAATGGAAACCCCTTAGGTTAACTTCCCACATGATTATGAGTAGTTTGAAAGTTGGTTCATGGCTCCACACATGAAAACAAAAAAGTTGTTATCTCAGTGCATACAATACAAAGACAATACAAATAGTGTACATTTCAATTTAACTCCAAAGCACTTACTGCAAACCTAATGGAAACACCTTTGGTTAACTTCCCACCTGAGTATGAGTAGGTTGAAAGTTGTTTCATGCCTCTGTTCATCAACACAAAAAAGTTACTTTCACAGTGCATACTATGTTCTGACATTAAGGTAGTATACATCTGAAATTTCCACCAAAGTGCAGAGTGCAAACCATTGGGAAACATTTTAAGTTAACTTCCCACATGATTATCAGTAGTTTGTAAGTTGTTTCATGGCTCCACACATGCACACAAAAATGTTGTTATCTCAGTGCATACAATGCTTAGATAATACAAATAGTATACATTTCAATTTTACTCCAAAGTACATACTGCAAACCTAATGGAAACACCTTATGTTAACTTCCCAAATGATTATGAGTAGTTTGAAAGTTTTTTCATGGCTCCAGACATCAACACAAAAAAGTTGTTATCTCAGTGCATACAATGCTTAGATAATACCAATAGTATACATTTCAATTTTACACCAAAGTACATACTGCAAACCTAATGGAAACACCTTAGGTTAACTTCCCACATGATTAGGAGTAGTTTGAAAGTTGGTTCATGGCTCTGCAAATGAAAACAAAAAAGTTATCTCAGTGCATACAATACTAAGACTATACAAAAAGTATACATTTCAATTTTACTCCAAAGCACTTACTGCAAACCTAATGGAAACACCTTTGGTTAACTTCCCACATCAGTATGAGTAGGTTAAAGTTGTTTCATGCCTCTGTTCATCAAGACAAAAAAGTTACTTTCTCAGTGCATACTATGTTCTGACATTACGGTAGTATACATCTCAATTTTCCACCAAAGTGCAGAGTGCAAACCATTGGGAAACATTTTATGTTAACTTCTCACATGATTATGAGTAGTTTGCACGTTGTTTCATGGCTCTACACATGCACACAAAAATGTTGTTATCTCAGTGCATACAATGCTTAGATAATACAAATAGTATACATTTCAATTTTACTCCAAAGTACATACTGCAAACCTAATGGAAACACCTTATGTTAACTTCCCAAATGATTATGAGTAGTTTGAAAGTTTTTTCATGGCTCCACACATCAACACAAAAAAGTTGTTATCTCAGTGCATACAATGCTTAGATAATACAAATAGTATACATTTCAATTTTTCTCCAAAGTACATACTGCAAACCTAATGGAAACACCTTAGGTTAACTTCCCACATGATTATGAATAGTTTGAAAGTTGGTTCATGGCTCTACACATGAAAACAAAAAAGTTGTTATCTCAGTGCATACAATACACAGACAATACAAATAGTATACATTTCAATTTAACTCCAAAGCACTTACTGCAAACCTTATGGAAACACCTTTGGTTAACTTCCCACCTGAGTATGAGTAGGTTGAAAGTTGTTTCATGCCTCTGTTCATCAAGACATAAAAGTAACTTTCTCAGTGCATACTAAGTTCTGACATTAAGGTAGTATACATCTCAAATTTCCACAAAAGTGCAGAGTGCAAAACATTGGGAAACATTTTAAGTTAACTTCCCACATGATTATGAGTAGTTTGAAAGTTGTTTCATGCCTCTGTTGATCAAGACAAAAAAGTTACTTTCTCAGTGCATACTATGTTCTGACATTAATGTAGTGTACATCTCAATTTTTCCATCAAGGTACAGAGTGGAAACCATTGGGATACATTTTCAGTTAACTTCCCACATGTTTCTGAGTTGTTTGAAAGTTGTCTCATGGCTCTGCACATCAACAAAAAAATTTTGTTAACTCAGGGCATAGAATGGTTAGATAATACAAATAGTATACAGTTCAAGTTTACATCAAAGTACTTACTGCAAACCTAATGGAAACAGCTTAGGTTAACTTCCCACATGATTAGGAGTAGTTTGAACGTTGGTTCATGGCTCTACACATGAAAACAAAAAAGTTATTATCTCAGTGCATGCAGTGCTAAGACTATTCAAAAAGAATACATTTCAAATTTACTCCAAAGCATTTACTGCAAACCTAATGGAAACACCTTTGGTTCCCACATCAGTATGCGTAGGTTAAAGTTGTTTCATGCCTCTGTTCATCAAGACAAAAAAGTTACTTTCTCAGTGCATACTATGTTCTGACATTACGGTAGTATACATCTCAATTTTCCACCAAAGTGCAGAGTGCAAACCATTGGGAAACATTTTATGTTAACTTCTCACATGATTATGAGTAGTTTGCACGTTGTTTCATGGCTCTACACATGCACACAAAAATGTTGTTATCTCAGTGCATACAATGCTTAGATAATACAAATAGTATACATTTCAATTTTACTCCAAAGTACATACTGCAAACCTAATGGAAACACCTTATGTTAACTTCCCAAATGATTATGAGTAGTTTGAAAGTTTTTTCATGGCTCCACACATCAACACAAAAAAATTGTTATCTCAGTGCATACAATGCTTAGATAATACAAATAGTATACATTTCAATTTTACTCCAAAGTACATATTGCAAACCTAATGGAAACACCTTATGTTAACTTCCCAAATGATTATGAGTAGTTTGAAAGTTTTTTCATGGCTGTACACATCAACACAAAAAAGTTGTTATCTCAGTGCATACAATGCTTAGATAATACCAATAGTATACATTTCAATTTTACACCAAAGTACTTACTGCAAACCTAATGGAAACACCTTAGGTTAACTTCCCACATGTTTCTGAGTTGTTTGAAAGTTGTATTATGGCTCTGCACATCAAGACAAAAAAGTTGTTTTCTCAGTGCATACAATGCTTTTACAATACAAATAGTATACATTTCAATTTTACACCAAAGTACTTACTGCAAACCTAATGGAAACCCCTTAGGATAACTTCCCACATGATTATGAGTAGTTTGAAAGTTGGTTCATGGCTCTACACATGAAAACAAAAATGTTGTTATCTCAGTGCATACAACACACAGAATAGTATACATTTCAATTTAACTCCAAAGCACTTACTGCAAACCTAATGGAAACGCCTTTGGTTAACTTCCCACATGAGTATGAGTAGGTTGAAAGTTGTTTCATGCCTCTGTTCATCAAGACCAAAAAAGTTACTTTCTCAGTGCATACAATGTTCTGACTTTACGGTAGTATACATCTCAATTTTCCACCAAAGTGCAGAGTTTCAACCATTGGGAAACATTTTAAGTTAACTTCTCACATGAATATGAGTAGTTTGCAAGTTGTTTCATGGCTCTACACATGCACACAAAAATGTTGTTATCTCAGTGCATACAATTCTTACATAATACAAACAGTATACATTTCAATTTTACACAAAGTACATACTGCAATCCTAATGAAAACAGCTTAGGTTTAACTTCCCACATGTTTCTGGAGTTGTTTGAAAGTTGTATTATGGCTCTGCACATCAAGACAAAAAAGTTGTTTTCTCAGTGCATACAATGCTTTTACAATACAAATAGTATACATTTCAATTTTACTCAAAAGTACATACTGCAAACCTAATGGAAACACCTTAGGTTAACTTGCCACATGTTTCTGAGTTGTTTGAAAGTTGTATCATGGCTCTGTACATCAAGACAAAAATGTTGTTATCTCAGTGCATACAATGCTTAGATAATACAAATAGTAGACATTTCAATTTTACTCCAAAGTACATACTGCAAACCTAATGGAAACACCTTATGTTAACTTCCCAAATGATTATGAGTAGTTTGAAAGTTTTTTCATGGCTCCACACATCAACACAAAAAGTTGTTATCTCAGTGCATACAATGCTTAGATAATACAATAGTATACATTTCAATTTTACACGAAAGTACATACTGCAAACCTAATGGAAACACCTATAGGTTAACTTCCCACATGATTAGGAGTAGTTTGAAAGTTGGTTCATGGCTCTGCACATGAAAAACAAAAAAGTTATCTCAGTGCATACAATACTAAGACAATACAAAAAGTATACATTTCAATTTTACTCCAAAGCACTTACTGCAACCTAATGGAAACGCCGTTGGTTAACTTTCCACATGTGTATGAGTAGGTTGAAAGTTGCTTCATGCCTCTGTTCATCAAGACATAAATGTAACTTCTCAGTGCATACTAAGTTCTGACATTAAGGTAGTATACATCTCAATTTCCACAAAAGTGCAGAGTGCAAAACATTGGGAAACATTTTAAGTTAACTTCCCACATGATTATGAGTAGTTTGAAAGTTGTCTCATGCCTCTGTTGATCAAGACAAAAAAGTTACTTTCTCAGTGCATACTATGTTCTGACATTAATGTAGTGTACATCTCAATTTTTCCATCAAGGTACAGAGTGGAAACCATTGGGATACATTTTCAGTTAACTTCCCACATGTTTCTGAGTTGTTTGAAAGTTGTCTCATGGCTCTACACATCAACAAAAAATTTTGTTAACTCAGGGCATAGAATGGTTAGATAATACAAATAGTATTCAGTTCAAGTTTACATCAAAGTACTTACTGCAAAACTAATGGAAACAGCTTAGGTTAACTTCCCACATGATTAGGAGTAGTTTGAACGTTGGTTCATGGCTCTACACATGAAAACAAAAAAGTTATTATCTCAGTGCATGCAGTGCTAAGACTATTCAAAAAGAATACATTTCAATTTTACTCCAAAGCATTTACTGCAAACCTAATGGAAACACCTTTGGTTCCCACATCAGTATGAGTAGGTTAAAGTTGTTTCATGCCTCTGTTCATCAAGACAAAAAAGTTACTTTCACAGTGCATACTATGTTCTGACATTAAGGTAGTATACATCTGAAATTTCCACCAAAGTGCAGAGTGCAAACCATGGGAAACATTTAAGTTAACTTCCCACATGATTATCAGTAGTTTGTAAGTTGTTTCATGGCTCCACACATGCACACAAAATGTTGTTATCTCAGTGCATACAATGCTTAGATAATACAAATAGTATACATTTCAATTTTACTCCAAAGTACATACTGCAAACCTAATGGAAACACCTTATGTTAACTTCCCAAATGATTATGAGTAGTTTGAAAGTTTTTTCATGGCTCCACACATCAATACAAAAAAGTTGTTATCTCAGTGCATACAATGCTTAGATAATACCAATAGTATACATTTCAATTTTACACCAAAGTACATACTGCAAACCTAATGGAAACACCTTAGGTTAACTTCCCACATGATTAGGAGTAGTTTGAAAGTTGGTTCATGGCTCTGCAAATGAAAACAAAAAAGTTATCTCAGTGCATACAATACTAAGACAATACAAAAAGTATACATTTCAATTTTACTCCAAAGCACATACTGCAAACCTAATGGAAACACCTTTGGTTAACTTCCCACATCAGTATGAGTAGGTTAAAGTTGTTTCATGCCTCTGTTCATCAAGACAAAAAAGTTTCTTTCTCAGTGCATACTGTGTTCTGACATTACGGTAGTATACATCTCAATTTTCCACCAAAGTGCAGAGTGCAAACCATTGGGAAACATTTTATGTTAACTTCTCACATGATTATGAGTAGTTTGCACGTTGTTTCAGGGCTCTACACATGCACACAAAAATGTTGTTATCTCAGTGCATACAATGCTTAGATACTACAAATAGTATACATTTCAATTTTACTCCAAAGTACATACTGCAAACCTAATGGAAACACCTTATGTTAACGTCCCAAATGATTATGAGTAGTTTGAAAGTTTTTTCATGGCTCCACACATCAACACAAAAAAGTTGTTATCTCAGTGCATACAATGCTTAGATAATACAAATAGTATACATTTCAATTTTACACCAAAGTACATACTGCAAACCTAATGGAAACACCTTAGGTTAACTTCCCACATGTTTCTGAGTTGTTTGAAAGTTGTATTATGGCTCTGCACATCAAGACAAAAAAGTTGTTTTCTCAGTGCATACAATGATTTTAGAAAACAAATAGTATACATTTCAATTTTACACCAAAGTACTTACTGCAAACCTAATGGAAACACCTTAGGTTAACTTCCCACATGATTATGAATAGTTTGAAAGTTGGTTCATGGCTCTACACATGAAAACAAAAAAGTTGTTATCTCAGTGCATACAATACACAGACAATACAAATAGTATACATTTCAATTTTACTCCAAAGCACTTACTGCAAACCTAATGGAAACACCTTTGGTTAACTTCCCACATGATTATGAGTAGTTTGAAAGTTGTTTCATGCCTTTGTTGATCAAGACAAAAAAGTTACTTTCTCAGTGCATACTATGTTCTGACATTAATGTAGTGTACATCTCAATTTTTCCATCAAGGTACAGAGTGGAAACCATTGGGATACATTTTCAGTTAACTTCCCACATGTTTCTGAGTTGTTTGAAAGTTGTCTCATGGCTCTACACATCAACAAAAAAATTTTGTTAACTCAGGGCATAGAATGGTTAGATAATACAAATAGTATACAGTTCAAGTTTACATCAAAGTACTTACTGCAAACCTAATGGAAACAGCTTAGGTTAACTTCCCCACATGATTAGGAGTAGTTTGAACGTTGGTTCATGGCTCTACACATGAAAACAAAAAAGTTATTATCTCAGTGCATGCAGTGCTAAGACTATTCAAAAAGAATACATTTCAATTTTACTCCAAAGCATTTACTGCAAACCTAATGGAAACACCTTTGGTTCCCACATCAGTATGAGTAGGTTAAAGTTGTTTCATGCTCTGTTCATCAAGACAAAAAAGTTACTTTCTCAGTGCATACTATGTTCTGACATTACGGTAGTATACATCTCAATTTTCCACCAAAGTGCAGAGTGCAAACCATGGGAAACATTTTAAGTTAACTTCTCACATGATTATGAGTAGTTTGCAAGTTGTTTCATGGCTCTACACATGCACACAAAAATGTTGTTATCTCAGTGCATACAATGCTTAGATAATACAAATAGTATACATTTCAATTTTACTCCAAAGTACATCCTGCAAACCCTAATGGAAACACCTTATGTTAACTTCCCAAATGATTATGAGTAGTTTGAAAGTTTTTTCATGGCTCCACACATCAACACAAAAAGTTGTTATCTCAGTGCATACAATGCTTAGATAATACAAATAGTATACATTTCAATTTTACTCCAAAGTACATATTGCAAACCTAATGGAAACACCTTATGTTAACTTCCCAAATGATTATGAGTAGTTTGAAAGTTTTTTCATGGCTGTACACATCAACACAAAAAAGTTGTTATCTCAGTGCATACAATGCTTAGATAATACCAATAGTATACATTTCAATTTTACACCAAAGTACTTACTGCAAACCTAATGGAAACACCTTAGGTTAACTTCCCACATGTTTCTGAGTTGTTTGAAAGTTGTATTATGGCTCTGCACATCAAGACAAAAAAGTTGTTTTCTCAGTGCATAGAATGCTTTTACAATACAAATAGTATACATTTCAATTTTACACCAAAGTACTTACTGCAAACCTAATGGAAACCCCTTAGGATAAACTTCCCACATGATTATGAGTAGTTTGAAAGTTGGTTCATGGCTCTACACATGAAAACAAAAAAGTTGTTTTCTCAGTGCATAGAATGCTTTTACAATACAAATAGTAACATTTCAATTTTACACCAAAGTACTTACTGCAAACTAATGGAAACCCTTAGGATAACTTCCCACATGATTATGAGTAGTTTGAAAGTTGGTTCATGGCTCTACACATGAAACAAAAAAGTTGTTATCTTAGTGCATACAATACAAAGACAATACAAATAGTATACATTTCAATTTAACTCCAAAGCACTTACTGCAAACCTAATGGAAACGCCTTTGGTTAACTTCCACATGAGTATGAGTAGGTTGAAAGTCGTTTCATGCTTCCGTCATCAAGACAAAAAAGTTACTTTCTCAGTGCATACTATTTTCTGACATTAAGGTAGTATACATCTGAAATTTCCACCAAAGTGCAGAGTGCAAACCATTGGAAACATTTTAAGTTAACTTCCCACATGATTATCAGTAGTTTGTAAGTTGTTACATGGCTCCACACATGCACACAAAATGTTGTTATCTCAGTGCATACAATGCTTAGATAATACAAATAGTATACATTTCAATTTTACTCCAAAGTACATACTGCAACCTAATGGAAACACCTTATGTTAACTTCCCAAATGATTCTGAGTAGTTTGAAAGTTTTTTCATGGCTCCACACACCAACACAAAAAAGTTGTTATCTCAGTGCATACAATGCTTAGATAATACCAATAGTATACATTTCAATTTTACACCAAAGTAGATACTGCAAACCTAATGGAAACACCTTAGGTTAACTTCCCACATGTTTCTGAGTTGTTTGAAAGTTGTATTATGGCTCTGCACATCAAGACAAAAAAGTTGTTTTCTCAGTGCATACAATGCTTTTACAATACAAATAGTATACATTTCAATTTTACACCAAAGTACTTACTGCAAACCTAATGGAAACCCCTTAGATTAACTTCCCACATGATTATGAGTAGTTTGAAAGTTGGTTCATGGCTCTACACATGAAAACAAAAAAGTTGTTATCTCAGTGCATACAATACAAAGACAATACAAATAGTATACATTTCAATTTAACTCTAAAGCACTTACTGCAACCTAATGGAAACACCTTTGGTTAACTTCCCAAATGAGTATGAGTAGGTTGAAAGTTGTTTCATGCCTCTGTTCATCAAGACCAACAAAGTTACTTCTCAGTGCATACAATGTTCTGACTTTACGTAGTATACATCTCAATTTTCCACCAAAGTGCAGAGTTTAAACCATTGGGAAACATTTTAAGTAAACTTCTCACATGAATATGAGTAGTTTGCAAGTTGTTTCATGGCTCTACACATGCACACAAAAATGTTGTTATCTCAGTGCATACAATTCTTACATAATACAAACAGTATACATTTCAATTTTACACCAAAGTACATACTGCAATCCTAATGGAACAGCTTAGGTTAACTTCCCACATGTTTCTGAGTTGTTTGAAAGTTGTATTATGGCTCTGCACATCAAGACAAAAAAGTTGTTTTCTCAGTGCATATAATGCTTTTACAATATAAATAGTATACATTTCAATTTTACTCAAAAGTACATACTGCAAACCTAATGGAAACACCTTAGGTTAACTTGCCACATGTTTCTGAGTTGTTTGAAAGTTGTTTCATGCCTCTGTTCATCAAGACAAAAAAGTTACTTTCACAGTGCATACTATGTTCTGACATTAAGGTAGTATACATCTGAAATTTGCACCAAAGTGCAGAGTGCAAACCATTGGGAAACATTTTAAGTTAACTTCCACATGATTATCAGTAGTTGTAAGTTGTTTCATGGCTCCACACATGCACACAAAAATGTTGTTTTCTCAGTGCATACAATGCTTTTAGAAAACAAATAGTATACATTTCAATTTTACACCAAAGTACTTACTGCAAACCTAATGGAAACACCTTAGGTTAACTTCCCACATGATTATGAATAGTTTGAAAGTTGGTTCATGGCTCTACACATGAAAACAAAAAAGTTGTTATCTCAGTGCATACAATACACAGACAATACAAATAGTATACATTTCAATTTAACTCCAAAGCACTTACTGCAAACCTAATGGAAACACCTTGGGTTAACTTCCCACATGAGTATGAGTAGGTTGAAAGTTGTTTCATGCCTCTGTTCATCAAGACATAAAAGTAACTTTCTCAGTGCATACTAAGTTCTGACATTAAGGTAGTATACATCTCAAATTTCCACAAAAGTGCAGAGTGCAAAACATTGGGAAACATTTTAAGTTAACTTCCCACATGATTATGAGTAGTTTGAAAGTTGTTTCATGCCTCTGTTGATCAAGACAAAAAAAGTTACTTTCTCAGTGCATACTATGTTCTGACATTAATGTAGTGTACATCTCAATTTTTCCATCAAGGTACAGAGTGGAAACCATTGGGATACATTTTCAGTTAACTTCCCACATGTTTCTGCGTTGTTTGAAAGTTGTCTCATGGCTCTACACATCAACAAAAAAATTTTGTTAACTCAGGGCATAGAATGGTTAGATAATACAAATAGTATACAGTTCAAGTTTACATCAAAGTACTTACTGCAAACCTAATGGAAACAGCTTAGGTTAACTTCCCACCTGATTAGGAGTAGTTTGAACGTTGGTTCATGGCTCTACACATGAAAACAAAAAAGTTATTATCTCAGTGCATGCAGTGCTAAGACTATTCAAAAAGAATACATTTCAATTTTACTCCAAAGCATTTACTGCAACCTAATGGAAACACCTTTGGTTCCCACATCAGTATGAGTAGTTAAGTTGTTTCATGCCTCTGTTCATCAAGACAAAAAAGTTACTTTCTCAGTGCATACTATGTTCTGACATTACGGTAGTATACATCTCAATTTTCCACCAAAGTGCAGAGTGCAAACCATTGGGAAACATTTTAAGTTAACTTCTCACATGATTATGAGTAGTTTGCAAGTTGTTTCATGGCTCTACACATGCACACAAAAATGTTGTTATCTCAGTGCATACAATGCTTAGATAATACAAATAGTATACATTTCAATTTTACTCCAAAGTACATCCTGCAAACCTAATGGAAACACCTTATGTTAACTTCCCAAATGATTATGAGTAGTTTGAAAGTTTTTTCATGGCTCCACACATCAACACAAAAAAGTTGTTATCTCAGTGCATTCAATGCTTAGATAATACAAATAGTATACATTTCAATTTTACTCCAAAGTACATATTGCAAACCTAATGGAAACACCTTATGTTAACTTCCAAATGATTATGAGTAGTTTGAAGTTTTTTCATGGCTCCACACATCAACACAAAAAAGTTGTTATCTCAGTGCATACAATACAAAGACAATACAAATAGTATACATTTCAATTTAACTCTAAAGCACTTACTGCAAACCTAATGGGAAACACCTTAGGTTAACTTCCCACATGATTATGAATAGTTTGAAAGTTGGTTCATGGCTCTACACATGAAAACAAAAAAGTTGTTATCTCAGTGCATACAATACACAGACAATACAAATAGTATACATTTCAATTTAACTCCAAAGCACTTACGGCAAACCTAATGGAAACACCTTGGTTAACTTCCCACCTGAGTATGAGTAGGTTGAAAGTTCTTTCATGCCTCTGTTCATCAAGACATAAAAGTAACTTTCTCAGTGCATACTAAGTTCTGACATTAAGGTAGTATACATCTCAAATTTCCACAAAAGTGCAGAGTGCAAACATTCGGAAACATTTTAAGTTACTTCCCACATGATTATGAGTAGTTTGAAAGTTGTTTCATGCCTCTGTTGATCAAGACAAAAAAGTTACTTTCTCAGTGCATACTATGTCCTGACATTAATGTAGTGTACATCTCAATTTTTCCATCAAGGTACAGAGTGGAAACCATTGGGATACATTTTCAGTTAACTTCCACATGTTTCTGAGTTGTTTGAAAGTTGTCTCATGGCTCTGCACATCAACAAAAAAATTTTGTTAACTCAGGGCCTAGAATGGTTAGATAATACAAATAGTATACAGTTCAAGTTTACATCAAAGTACTTACTGCAAACCTAATGGAAACAGGCTTAGGTTAACTTCCCACATGATTAGGAGTAGTTTGAACGTTGGTTCATGGCTCTACACATGAAAACAAAAAAGTTATTATCTCAGTGCATGCAGTGCTAAGACTATTCAAAAAGAATACATTTCAAATTTACTCCAAAGCATTTACTGCAAACCTAATGGAAACACCTTTGGTTCCCACATCAGTATGAGTAGGTTAAAGTTGTTTCATGCCTCTGTTCATCAAGACAAAAAAAGTTACTTTCTCAGTGCATACTATGTTCTGACATTACGGTAGTATACATCCCAATTTTCCACCAAAGTGCAGAGTGCAAACATTGGGAAACATTTTAAGTTAACTTCTCACATGATTATGAGTAGTTTGCAAGTTGTTTCATGGCTCTACACATGCACACAAAATGTTGTTATCTCAGTGCATACAATGCTTAGATAATACAAATTAGTATGCATTTCAATTTTACTCCAAAGTACATCCTGCAAACCTAATGGAAACACCTTATGTTAACTCCCAAATGATTATGAGTAGTTTTGAAAGTTTTTTTCATGGCTCCACACATCAACACAAAAAAGTTGTTATCTCAGTGGCATACAATGCTTAGATAATACAAATAGTATACATTCAATTTTACTCCAAAGTACATATTGCAAACCTAATGGAAACACCTTATGTAACTTCCCAATGATTATGAGTAGTTTGAAAGTTTTTTCATGGCTGTACACATCAACACAAAAAAGTTGTTATCTCAGTGCATACAATGCTTAGATAATACCAATAGTATACATTTCAATTTTACACCAAAGTACTTACTGCAAACCTAATGGAAACCCCTTAGGTTAACTTCCCACATGTTTCTGAGTTGTTGAAAGTTGTTTATGGCTCTGCACATCAAGACAAAAAAGTTGTTTTCTCAGTGCATACAATCCTTTACAATACAAATAGTATACATTTCAATTTAACTCCAAAGCACTTACTGCAAACCTAAGGAAACACCTTTGGTTAACTTCCCACATGAGTATGAGTAGGTTGAAAGTCGTTTCATGCTTCCGTTCATCAAGACAAAAAAGTTACTTTCTCAGTGCATACTATTTTCTGACATTAAGGTAGTATACATCTGAAATTTCCACCAAAGTGCAGAGTGCAAACCATTGGGAAACATTTTAAGTTAACTTCCCACATGATTATGAGTAGTTGAAAGTTGTTTCATGCCTCTGTTGATCAAGAGAAAAAGTTACTTTCTCAGTGCATACTATGTTCTGACATACG
>NW_027275525.1:0-56818 GCF_030028105.1 Mobula birostris | reverse complement strand
GCTGTGTTTTCGCGCACCTCCCATAGATTCGCCTACATCGCTGTTTTCGCACACCTCTCATATCTTCCCCTATATCGCTGTCTTTTCGCGCACATCCCATAGCTTCACCTTTATCGCTGTGTTATTGCTCAACTCTCATAGCTTCCCCTATATCGCCGTTTTTTCGCACACCTCGCATGTCTTCACCTATATCGCTATGTTTTCGCTCCAATCATTACTTCCCCTATATGGCTGTGTTTTCTCGCACCTCTGAAACATTCCCCTGTATCACCATGTTTTCGCACACCTCTTATAATTTCCCTAATATCGCCGTGTTCTCGCAGACTTCTCATACCTTCCCCTATATCACTGTGTTTCTGCGCACGTCCCATAGCGTCCCCTATATCGCTGTGTTTTCTCGCACCTCTGATGCATTCCCCTGTATCGCCGTCTTTTCAGGCACATCCCATAGCTTCCACTATATTGCCCTGTTTTTGTGCACCTCTCATGTCTTCTCCAATATCACTGTGTTTTCGCGCACCTCCCATAGCATCCCCTCTATAGCAGTGCCTTCGCGCACCTCTCTTGCCTTCCCCTATATCGCCCTGTTTTCGCGCACTTCCCATACATTCCCCTATATCGCTGTGTTTTCATGCACCTCCCATAGCATCCCCTATATTGCTGTGCCTTCGCGCACCTATCTTACCTTCCCCTATATAGCCCTGTTTTCGCGCACCTCCCGTACATTCCCCTATATCGCTGTGTTTTCGTGCACCTCTCATACCTCTCCCTATATCGCTGTGTTTTCACGCACCTCTCATAACTTCTCCTATATCGCTGTATTTTTGTGCACCTCTCATAGCTTCCCCAATATAGCCGTGTTTTCATGCACATCTCTTAAAGTCCCCTATATCGTTGTGTTTTCGCACACCTCTCATACCTTCCCCATATCGCCCTGTTTTCGCGCACATTCCATAGCTTCCACTATATTGCCCTGTTTTCGCGCACCTCTCATGTCTTCCCCTACATCGTTGTATTTTCTCGCACTTCTGATGCATTCCCACGTAACGCCAAGTTTTCGCGCACCTCTCATACTTTTCCCTATATCACCGTGTTTTCGCGTACCTCTCATAGCTTCCCATATATCACCGTGTTTTCATACACATCTCATACCGTCACCTATATCACTGTGTTTTCGCGCACCTCCCATAGCATCCACTATATCGCTGTGTCTTCGTGCACCTCTCATACCTTCCCCTATATCGCCCTGTTTTCGCGCTCCTCCTATAATTTCCCCTATATTGCTGTGTTTTCACGCACCTCTTATGGCTTCCTCAATATCGCCGTGTATTCGTGCTCGTCTCATACCGTCCCCTATATCGCTGTGTTTTCGTGCACCTCTTATAATTTCCCCATATCGCCGTGTTCTCGCAGTCCTCTCATACCTTCCCCTATATCACTGTGTTTTCGTGCAAGTCCCATAGAGTCCCCTATATCGTTGTGTTTTCTCGCACCTCTGATGCATTCCCCTGTATCTCCGTGTTGTCGCGCACATCCCATAGCTTCCACTATATTGCCCTGTTTTTGCGCACCTCTCATGTCTTCCCCTATTTCACTGTTTTCGCGCACCTCCCATAGCATCTCCTATATTGCTGTGCCTTCGCGCACCTCTCATACCTTCCCATATATCGCCCTGTTTTCGCGCACCTCCCATACATTCCCCCATATCGCTGTGTTTTCGTGCACCTCTCATACCTCCCCCTATATCGCTGTGTTTTCACGCACCTCTCGTAACTTCTATATCGCTGTATTTTTGTGCACCTCTCATGGCTTCCTCAATATTGTCGTGTTTTCGTGCACATCTCTTAACGTCCCCTATATCGCTGGGTTTTCACGCACCTCTCATAACTTCCCCTATATCGCCCTGTTTTCGCACTCCTCTCATACATTCCCCTGTATCACTGTCTTTTCGCGCACATCCCATAGCTTCACCTTTATCGCTGTGTTATTGCTCACCTCTCATAGCTTCCCCTATATCGCCGTGTTTTCGCGCAGCTCTCATTTCTTCACCTAGATCGCTATGTTTTCGCTCTTGTCATTAATTCCCCTATATCGCTGTGTTTTCTCGCACATCTGATATATTCTCCTGTATCGCCGTGTTTTCGCGCACCTCTCATAATCTCGCCTATATCGCCGTGTTCTCGCACACCTCTCATACCATCCCCTATATCACTCTGTTTTCGCGCACGTCCCATAGCTTCCACTACATTGCCCTGTTTTCACGCACCTCTCATGTCTTCCCCTACATCGCTGTGTTTTCTCACACCTCTGATGCATTCCCGTATAACGCCAAGTTTTCGCGCACCTCTCCTACTTTCCCCTGTATCGCCGTGTTCTCGCGCAGATCGCATACCTTCCCCTATATCACTGTGTTTTCACGCACGTCCCATGGAGTCCCCTATATTGCTGTGTTTTCGCGTAGCGCTCATTTCTTCCCCGATATCTCCGTGTTTTCATGCACATCTCATACCATCCCCTATATCACTGTGCCTTCGCGCACCTCTCATACCTTCCCCTATATCGCTGTGTTTTCGTGCACCTCTCATACCTTCACACCTTCCCCTATATCGCTGTGTTTTCACTCACCTCTCATAACTTCTCATATATCGCCATGTTTTTGCGGACCTCTCATAATTTCCCCTATATAGCCATGTTCTTGCACACCTCTCATACCTTCCACGATATCACTGTGTTTTCGCGCACGTCCCATAGCATCCCCTGTATCGCTGTGTTTTCGGACACCTCTCATACCTTTCCCTGTATTGCCATGTTTTCACGCATATCCCATAGCTTCCACTATATAGCCCTGTTTTCGAGCACCTCTCATGTCTTCCCCTATATCACTGTGTTTTCGCGCACCTCCCATACCTTCCACCTTATCGCTGTGTTTTCGTGCACCTCTCATACCTTCCCCTATATCGCTGTGTTTTCACGCACCTCTCATAACTTCTCCTATATCGCTGTATTTTTGCGCACCTCTCATACCTTCCCCTATATCGCCGTGTTTTCAGTCACATCTCATAACGTCCCCCATATTGCTGTGTATTCGCGCACCTCCCATAGAATCCCCTATGTCGCTGTGCCTTTGCGCACATCTCATATCTTCCCCTATATCGTCCTGTTTTCGCGCACCTCCCATACCTTCCCTTTTATCGTTGTGTTTTCGTGCACCTCTCATACCTTCCCCTATATTGCTGTGTTTTCGCGCATCTCTCATGGTTTCCCCAATATTGACGTGTATTCATGCACATCTCATACCGTCCCTTATATCGCTGTGCTTTCGCGCACCTCCAATAGCTACGCCCACGTCGCTGTGTTTTCGCGCACCTCTCATACTTTCCCCTATATCGCCGTGTTTTCAATCACATCTCATAACGTCCCCCATATTGCTGTGCATTCGCGCACCTCCCATAGAATCCCCTATATTGCTGTGCCTTCGCGCACATCTCATACCTTCCCCTATATCGTCCTGTTTTCGCGCACCTCTCATACCTTCCCTTTAATCGCTGACTTTTTGCACACATCCCACAGCTTCATCTTTATCGCTGTGTTATTGCTCACCTCTCATACCTTCCCCTATATCACTTTGTTTTCATGCACCTCTCATGTCTTCACCTATATCGCTATGTTTTCGCTGCTGTCATTACTTCCATTATATCGCTGTGTTTTCTCACACCTCTGATACATTCCCCTGTATCGCCGTGTTTTCACGCACCTCTCATAATTTCCCCTACATGGCTGTATTCTCGCACACCTCTCATAACTTCCCCTATATCACTGTGTTTTCGCGCACGTCCCATAGCTTCCACTACATTGCCCTGTTTTTGCGCACCTCTCATACATTCCCGTATATCGCCCTGTTTTCGCACACCTCTCATTCCTTCCCCTGTATCGCTGTGTTTTAGTGCACCTCTCATATCTTCCCCTATATTGCCCTGTTTTCGCGAAGCTCCCATACCTTCCCCGATATCGCTGTGTTTTCGTGCACCTCTCATACCTTCCCCTATATCGCTGTCTTTTCGCGCACCTCTCATACCTTCCCCTACATCGCCCTGTTTTCGCACACATCCCATAGCTTCCACTATATTGCCCTCTTTTCGCGCACCTCTCATGCCTTCCCCTATATCGCCCTGCTTTCGCACACATCCCATAGCTTCCACTATATCGCTTTGTTTTCGCTCCTCTCATAACGTCCCCTATATCGCTGTGTTTTCTTGCACCTCTGATGCATTCCCCTGTATCGCCGTGTTTTTGCGCACCTCTCATACTTCTCCCTATATAGCTGTGTTTTTGCGCATCTCTCATGGCATCCCCGATATCGCCATGGTTCATGCATATTTCATACATTCCCCTATATCGCTGTGTTTTCGCGCAGCTCCCATAGCTTCCGCTACATCGCTGTGTTTTCGCGCACCTCTCATGCCTTCACCTATATCGCTGTCTTTTCGCACCCTGATATAGCTTCACCTTTATCGCTGTGTTTTTGCTCACCTCTCATAGCTTCCACTATATCGCCGTGTTTTCGCGCACCTCTCATGGAAACCCCAATATCGCCATGTGTTCATGCACATCTCATACCGTCCCCTATATCACTGTGTTTTTGCACACCTCTCATGGCTTCCCGACTATCGCCGTGTATTCATGCACATCTCATAGCTTTCCCTATATCGCTGTGTTTTCGCGCACCTCTCATACCTTCCCCTATATCGATGTATGTTTGCGCACATCTCATAACGTCCCCTTTATCGCTGTGTATTCGCACACCTCCCATACCATCCCCTATATCACTGTGCCTTCGCGCACCTCTCATGCATTCCCGTATATCGCTGTGTTTTTGCACACCTCTCATACCTTCCCCAATATCACCGTGTTTTCATGCACATCTCATAACGTCCCCAATGTCGCTGGGTTTTCACGCACCTCTCATAAATTCCCCTATATCGCTCTGTTTTCGCGCTCCTCTCATACCTTCCCCAATATCACTGTGTTTTCACGCAGCTCTCATACCTTCCCCTATATCGCTGTGTTTTCGCACACCTCTCATGGCTTTCCGACTATCGCCGTGTATTGATGCACATCTCATACCTTCCCCTATATCGCTGTGTTTTCGCGCACCTCCCATAGCTTCGCCTACATCGCTGTTTTCGTGCACCTCTCATACCTTCCCCTATATCGATGTATTTTTGCGCACATTTCATACCTTCCCCTATATGACTATGTATTTGCGCACCTCCCATACCATCCCCTATATCACTGTGCCTTCGCGCACCTCTCATGCATTCCCGTATACCGCTGTGTTTTTGCACACCTCTCATACCTTCCCCAATATCACCGTGGTTTCATGCACATCTCATAACGTCCCCAATGTCGCTGGGTTTTCACGCACCTCTCATAACCTCTCCTATATTGCCCTGTTTTCGAGCTCCTCTCATACCTTCCCCTATATCGCTGTGTTTTCGCACACCTCTCATGGCTTCCCGACTATCGCCGTGTATTGATGCACATCTCATACATTCCCCTATATCGCTGTGCTTTCGCGCACCTCCCATAGCTTCGCCTACATCGCTGTTTTCGCGCACCTCTCATACCTTCCCCTATATCAATGTATTTTTGCGCATATCTCATATCTTCCCCTATATTGATGTGTTTTCATGCACATCTCATAACGTCCCCTATATCGCTGTGTATTTGCGCACCGCCCATAGAATACCCTATATCACTGTGCCTTCGCGCACCTCTCATTCATTCCCGTATACCGCTGTGTTTTTGCACACCTCTCATACCTTCCCCAATATCACCGTGGTTTCATGCACATCTCATAACGTCCCCAATGTCGCTGGGTTTTCACGCACCTCTCATAACCTCCCCTATATCGCCCTGTTTTCGCACTCTTCTCATACCTTCCCCTATGTCGCTGTGTTTTCGCGCACCTCTCATACCTTCGCCGATATCACTGTGTTTTCGTGCTCCTCTCCTACCCTCCCCTATATTGCTGTGTTTTCACGCACCTCTCTTAAATTCTCCTATATCGCTGTGTTTTTGCACAACTCTCATACCTTCCCCTATATCGCTGTTTTCAGGCACCTCTCATGGCTTCCCCAATATCGCCGTGTATTCATGCACATCTCATACCGTCCCCTATATCGCTGTGTTTTGGCGCACCTCCCATAGCTTCGCCTACATCACTGTTTTCGCACACATCCCATAGCTTCACCTTCATCGCTGTGTTATTGCTCAGCTCTCATAGCTTACCCTATATCGCCGTGTTTTCACGCACCTCGCATGTCTTCACCTATATCGCTATGTTTTCGCTCCTATCATTACTTCCCCTATATCGCTGTGTTTTCTCGCACCTCTGATACATTCTCCTGTATTGCCATGCATTTGCGCACCTCTTACAATTTCCACTATATCGCCGTGTTCTCGCACACCTCTCATACCTTCCCCTATATCACTGCTTTTTTATGCATATCCCATAGCGTCCCCTATATCGCTGTGTTTTCTCGCGCCTCTGATACATTCCCCTGTATCGCCGTGGTTTCGCGCACATCCCTTAGGTTCCACTATATTGCCCTGTTTTTGCGCACCTCTCATGTCTTCCCCTATATCACGGTGTTTCAGCGCACCTCTCATACCATCCCCTATATCGCTGTACCTTCGCGCACCTCTCATACCTTCCCCTATATCGCCCTGTTTTCGCGCACCTTCCATACCTTCCCCTATATCGCTGTTTTCTCATGCACCTCTCATACCTCCCCCTATATCGCTGTGTTTTCACGCACCTCTCATAACTTCTCCTAATTCGCTGTATTTTTGCGCATTTCTTATACCTTCCCCTATATTGCCGTGTTTTCATGCACATCTCATAATGTCCCCTATATCGCTGTGTATTCGCGCACCTCCCATAGCATCCCTTGTATTGCTGTGCCTTCGCGCACCTCTCATACCTTCCCCTATATCGCCCCGTTTTTGCGCACCTTCCATACCTTCCCCTATATCGCCTCGTTTTCATGCACCCCTCATACCTCCCTCTATATCGCTGAGTTTTCACGCTCCTCTCATAATTTCTCCTATATCGCCGTATTTTTGCGCACCTCTCATGGCTTCCCCAATATCGCCGTGTTTTCATGCACATCTCTTAACGTCCCATATATCGCTGTGTATTCGCGCACCTGCCATAGCATCCTCTACATCGCTGTGCCTTCGCGCACCTCTCATACCTTCCCCTATGTCGCCCTGTTTTCGCACACTTCTCATACCATCCCCTATATCTCCGTATTTTTGCGCACCTCTCATGGCTTCCACAATATCGCCGTGTTTTCACGCACATCTCATAACGTCTCCTATATCTTGGTGTATTCACGCATCTCTCATAACATCCCCTATATCGCTGTGCCTTGCGCACCTCTCATAGCATCCCCTATATCGCTGTGCCTTGCGCACCTCTCATACCTTCCCCAATATCGCTGTGTTTTCGTGCACCTCTCATACCTTCCCCTATATCGATGTATTTTTGCGCACCTCTCATAACTTCTCCTTTATCACTGTATTTTTGTGCAGCTCTTATACCTTCCCCTATACTGCCATGTTTTCATGCACATCTCATAGCGTCCCCTATATCGCTGTGTATTCACGCACCTCCCATAGCATCCCTTATATTGCTGTGCCTTCGCGCACCTCTCATACCTTCCCCTATATCGCCCTGTTTTCGCGCACCTTCCATACCTTCCCGTATATCGCTGTGTTTTCATGCACCTCTCATACCTCCCCCTATATCGCTGTGTTTTCACGCACCTCTTCATAATTTCACCAATATCGCCGTATTTTTGCGCACCTCTCATGGCTTCCCCAATATCGCCACGTTTTCATGCACATCTCTTAACGTCCCATATATCGCAGTGTATTCGCGCAACTGCCATAGCATCCCTTATATCGCTGTGCCTTCACGCACCTCTCATACCTTCCCCTATGTCGCCCTGTTTTCGCACACCTCCCATTGTGTCCCCTATATCGCTGTATTCTCACACACCTCTCATGGCTTCCCCAATATCACCGTGTTTTCATGTACATCTCATAACGTCTCCTATATCTCTGTGTATTCACGCACCTCCCATAGCATCCCCTATATCGCTGTGCCTTCGCGCTTCGCTCATACCTTCCCCTATATCGCCCTGTTTCCCGTGCACCTCCCATGGCTTCGCCTACATCGCTGTGTTTTTGCGCACATCTCATACCTTCCCCTATATCGCCGTGTTTTCGCGTACCTCTCATTTCTTCACCTATATCGCTCTGTGTTCTCGCACTTCTGATACAGTTCCCTGTATCAACGTGTTTTCGCGCAACTCTCATAATTTCACCTATAACGCCGTGTTCTCGCACACCTCTCATATCTTCCCCTATATCACTGTGTTTTCGCGCACGTCCAATAGCGTCCCCTATATCGCTCTGTTTTCACGCACCTCTCATGTCTTCCCCTGCATCACTGTGTTTTCGTGCACCTCCCATACCATCCCCTATATTGCTGTGTTTCGCACACGTCTCATGCCTTTCCCTATATCGCCCTGTTTTCGAGCACCTCCCATAACTTCCCCTATATCGCTGTGTTTTCGTTACCTCTCATACCTCCCCTTATATCGCTGTGTTTTCACGCACCTCTCATAACTTCCCCTATATTGCCGTGTTTTTATGCACATCTCATAACGTCCCCTATATCACTGTGTATTCGTGCACCTCCCATAGCATCCCCTATATCGCTGTGCCTTCGCGCACCTCTCATACCTTCCCCTATATCGCCCTGTTTTCGCGCACATCCCATACCTTCCACTATATTGCCCTGTTTCCGCGCACCTCACATGTCTTCCACTACATCGCTGTGTTTTCTGGCACCTCTGATGCATTCCCCTGTAACACCAAGTTTCGCGCACCTCTCATACTTTCCCCTAAATCGCCATGTTTACGCGCACCTCTCATACCTCCCCCTATATCGCCATGTTTTTATGCACATCTCAATACCGTCTCCTATATAGCTGTGTTATTGCACACCTCCCATAGCATCCCCTATATCGCTGTGCCTTCGTGCACCTCTCATACCTTCCCCTATATCGCCCTGTTTTCGCGCACCTCCTATACCTTCCCTTATGTCACTGCATTTTCGTGCACCTTTCATACCTTCCCCTATATCGCTGTGTTTTCGCACACCTCTCATAACTTCTCCAATATCGCTGTGTTTTTGTGCACCTCTCATACCTTCCCTAATATCACTGCGTTTTCATGCACATCTCATCACGTCCCCTATATCGCTGTGTATTCACGCACCTCCCATAGCATCCCCTATATCGCTGTGCCTTGCGCACCTCTCATAACTTCCCCTATATCGCTGTCTTTTCGCGCACATCCCATAGATTCACCTTTATCGCTGTGTTATTGCTCACCTCTCATAGATTCCCCTATATCGCTGTGTTTTTGCTCACTTCTCATAGCCTCCACTCCATCGACATGTTTTCACGCACCTCTCATGTCTTCACCTAGATCGCTATGTTTTCGATCATCTCAATACTTCCCTTATATCGCTGTGTTTTCTCGCACATCTGATAGATTCTCCCGTATCGCTGTGTTTTCGCACACCTCTCATAATGTCCCTTATATCGCCGTGTTCTCGCACACCTCTCATAACTTCCCCTATATCACTGTGTTTTCGCGCAAGTCCCATTGTGTCCCCTATGTCGCTGTGTTTTCGCGCACCTCTCATAGCTTCCCCTATATCGCCCTGTTTTCGTGCACCTCCCATACCTTCCCCTATATCGCTGTGTTTTTGTGCACCTCTCATACCTTCCCCAATATCGCCCTGTTTTCGCGCATCTCCTATACCTTCCCTTATATTGCTACGTTTTCGTGCACCTCTCATACCGTCCCGTATATTGCCCTGTTTTCGCGCACCTCCTATACCTTCCCTTGTATCGCTGCATTTTCGTGCAACTCTCATACCTTCCCCATATCGCTGTGTTTTCATGCACATCTCATAACGTCCCCTATTTCACTGTGTATTCGTGCACCTCCCATAACATTCTCTATATCGCTCTGCCTTCACACACCTCTCATACCTTCACCTATATCACTGTGTTTTCACGCACCTCTCATAACTTCCCCTATATCGCTGTGTTTTCGCACATCTCTCATGGATTCCCGTCTATCGCCGTGTATTCATGCACATCTCATACCGTCCCGTATATCGCTGTGCTTTCGCGCATCTCTCATACCTTCCCCTATATCGCTGTGTTTTTGTGCACCTCTCATACCTTCACTAATATCGTTGCATTTTCATGCACATCTCATCACATTCCCCATATCGCTGTGCATTCACGCACCTCCAATAGCTTCCTGTATATCGCTGTGCATTCACGCACCTGCCATAGTATCTCCTATATCGCTGTGCCTTCGCGCACCTCTCATACCTTCCCCTATATCGCCCTGTTTTCGTGCATCTCCCATTCCTTCCCCTATATCGCTGTGTTTTCATGCACCTATCATACCTTCCCCTATATCGCCCTGTTTTCGCGCACATCCCATACCTTCCACTATATTGCCCTGTTTCCGCGCACCTCACATGTCTTTCACTACATCGTTGTGTTTTCTGGCACCTCTGATGCATTTCCCTGTACCACCAAGTTTCGCGCACCTTTCATACTTTCTCCTAAATCGCCGTGTTTACGTGCACCTCTCATACCTCCCCCTATTTCGCCATGTTTTTATGCACATCTCAATACCATCTCCTATATCGCTGTGCTTTTGCGCACCTCCCATAGCATCCCCTATATCGCTGTGCCTTGCGCACCTCTCATAACTTCCCCTATATCGCTGTCTTTTCGCGCACATCCCATAGATTCACCTTTATCGCTGTGTTATTGCTCACCTCTCATAGATTCCCCTATATCGCTGTGTTTTTGCTCACTTCTCATAGCTTCCACTACATCGACATGTTTTCGCACACCTCTCATGTCTTCACCTAGATCGCTATGTTTTCGATCCTCTCAATACTTCCCTTATATCGCTGTGTTTTCTCGCACATCTGATACATTCTCCCGTATCGCCGTGTTTTCGCACACCTCTCATAATGTCCCCTATATCGCCGTGTTCTCGCACACCTCTCATAACTTCCCCTATATCACTGTGTTTTCGCGCACGTCCCATTGTGTCCCCTATATCGCTGTGTTTTCACGCACCTCTCATTGCTTCCCCTATATCGCCCTGTTTTCGTGCACATCCCATAGCTTCCACTATATTGCCCTGCTTTCGTGCACCTCTCATGTATTCCACTACATAGCTGTGTTTTCTGGCACCTCTGATGCATTCCCCTGTAACGCCAAGTTTTCGCGCACCTCTCATACTTTCCCCTATATCGCCGTGTTTACGCGCACCTCTCATACTTCACCCTATATGGCCATATTTTTATGCACAACTTATACCGTCTCCTATATCGCTGTGTTTTCGTGTACCTCTCATAGCATCCCCTATATCGCTGTGTTTTCACGCACCTATCTTAACTTCTCCTATATCGCTGTGTTTTTGCACACCTCTCATACCTTCCCCTATATCACTGTGTTTTCGTCCACCTCCCATACCGTCCCCTATATTGCTGTGCTTTCGCACACGTCTCATACCTTTCCCTATATCGCCCTGTTTTCGAGCACCTCCCATACCTTCCTCTATATCGCTGTGTTTTCGTGTACCTCTCATACCTCCCCCTATATCGCTGTGTTTTCACGCACCACTCATAACTTCTCCTATATTGCTGTATTTTTGCGCACCTCTCATAACTTCCCCTATATCGCCGTGTTTTTATGCACATCTCATAACGTCCCCTATATCGCTGTGTATTCGCGCACCTCCCATAGCATCCCCTATATCGCTGTGCCTTCACGCACCTCTCATACCTTCCCCTATATCGCCCTGTTTTCGTGCACATCCCATACCTTCCACTATATTGCCCTGTTTCCGCGCACCTCACATGTCTTTCACTACATCGTTGTGTTTTCTGGCACCTCTGATGCATTTCCCTGTACCACCAAGTTTCGCGCACCTTTCATACTTTCTCCTAAATCGCCGTGTTTACGTGCACCTCTCATACCTCCCCCTATTTCGCCATGTTTTTATGCACATCTCAATACCATCTCCTATATCGCTGTGCTTTTGCGCACCTCCCATAGCATCCCCTATATCGCTGTGCCTTGCGCACCTCTCATAACTTCCCCTATATCGCTGTCTTTTCGCGCACATCCCATAGATTCACCTTTATCGCTGTGTTTTTGCTCACCTCTCATAGCTTCCCCTATATCGCCGTGTTTTCGCGCACCTCTCATGTCATCACCTAGATCGCTGTTTTCGCTCCTCCTAATACTTCCCCTATATCGCTGTGTTTTCTAGCACATCTCATACATTCTCCCGTATCGCCGTGTTTTCGCACACCTCTCATAATTTCCCCTATATCGCCGTGTTCTCGCACACCTCTCATACCTTCCCCTATATCACTGCGTTTTCGCGTACGTCCCATTGTGTCCCCTATATCGCTGTGTTTTCGCGCACCTCTCATACCTTCCCCTATTCGCCCTGTTTTCGTGCACATCCCATAGCTTCCACTATATTGCCCTGTTTTCGTGCACCTCGCATGTATTCCACTACATCGCTGTGTTTTCGCGCACCTCTCATACCTCCCCCTATATCACCGTGTTTTTATGCACATCTCATACTGTCCCCTATATTACTGTGTTTTCTCGCACCTCCCATAACATCCCCTACATCGCTGTGCTTTCGCACACCTCTCATACCTTCCCCAATATCGCCGTTTTCGCGCACCTCCCATACCTTCCCCTATATCGCTGTGTTTTTGTGCACCTCTCATACCTTCCCCAATATCGCCCTGTTTTCGCGCATCTCCTATACCTTCCCTTATATTGCTACGTTTTCGTGCACCTCTCATACCGTCCCGTATATTGCCCTGTTTTCGCGCACCTCCTATACCTTCCCTTGTATCGCTGCATTTTCGTGCAACTCTCATACCTTCCCCATATCGCTGTGTTTTCATGCACATCTCATAACGTCCCCTATTTCACTGTGTATTCGTGCACCTCCCATAACATTCTCTATATCGCTCTGCCTTCACACACCTCTCATACCTTCACCTATATCACTGTGTTTTCACGCACCTCTCATAACTTCCCCTATATCGCTGTGTTTTCGCACATCTCTCATGGATTCCCGTCTATCGCCGTGTATTCATGCACATCTCATACCGTCCCGTATATCGCTGTGCTTTCGCGCATCTCTCATACCTTCCCCTATATCGCTGTGTTTTTGTGCACCTCTCATACCTTCACTAATATCGTTGCATTTTCATGCACATCTCATCACATTCCCCATATCGCTGTGCATTCACGCACCTCCAATAGCTTCCTGTATATCGCTGTGCATTCACGCACCTGCCATAGTATCTCCTATATCGCTGTGCCTTCGCGCACCTCTCATACCTTCCCCTATATCGCCCTGTTTTCGTGCATCTCCCATTCCTTCCCCTATATCGCTGTGTTTTCATGCACCTATCATACCTTCCCCTATATCGCCCTGTTTTCGCGCACATCCCATACCTTCCACTATATTGCCCTGTTTCCGCGCACCTCACATGTCTTTCACTACATCGTTGTGTTTTCTGGCACCTCTGATGCATTTCCCTGTACCACCAAGTTTCGCGCACCTTTCATACTTTCTCCTAAATCGCCGTGTTTACGTGCACCTCTCATACCTCCCCCTATTTCGCCATGTTTTTATGCACATCTCAATACCATCTCCTATATCGCTGTGCTTTTGCGCACCTCCCATAGCATCCCCTATATCGCTGTGCCTTGCGCACCTCTCATAACTTCCCCTATATCGCTGTCTTTTCGCGCACATCCCATAGATTCACCTTTTTCGCTGTGTTATTGCTCACCTCTCATAGATTCCCCTATATCGCTGTGTTTTTGCTCACTTCTCATAGCTTCCACTACATCGACATGTTTTCGCACACCTCTCATGTCTTCACCTAGATCGCTATGTTTTCGATCCTCTCAATACTTCCCTTATATCGCTGTGTTTTCTCGCACATCTGATACATTCTCCCGTATCGCCGTGTTTTCGCACACCTCTCATAATGTCCCCTATATCGCCGTGTTCTCGCACACCTCTCATAACTTCCCCTATATCACTGTGTTTTCGCGCACGTCCCATTGTGTCCCCTATATCGCTGTGTTTTCACGCACCTCTCATTGCTTCCCCTATATCGCCCTGTTTTCGTGCACATCCCATAGCTTCCACTATATTGCCCTGCTTTCGCGCACCTCTCATGTATTCCACTACATAGCTGTGTTTTCTGGCACCTCTGATGCATTCCCCTGTAACGCCAAGTTTTCGCGCACCTCTCATACTTTCCCCTATATCGCCGTGTTTACGCGCACCTCTCATACTTCACCCTATATGGCCATATTTTTATGCACAACTTATACCGTCTCCTATATCGCTGTGTTTTCGTGTACCTCTCATAGCATCCCCTATATCGCTGTGTTTTCACGCACCTATCTTAACTTCTCTTATATCGCTGTGTTTTTGCACACCTCTCATACCTTCCCCTATATCACTGTGTTTTCGTCCACCTCCCATACCGTCCCCTATATTGCTGTGCTTTCGCACACGTCTCATACCTTTCCCTATATCGCCCTGTTTTCGAGCACCTCCCATACCTTCCTCTATATCGCTGTGTTTTCGTGTACCTCTCATACCTCCCCCTATATCGCTGTGTTTTCACGCACCACTCATAACTTCTCCTATATTGCTGTATTTTTGCGCACCTCTCATAACTTCCCCTATATCGCCGTGTTTTTATGCACATCTCATAACGTCCCCTATATCGCTGTGTATTCACGCACCTCCCATAGCATCCCCTATATCGCTGTGCATTGCGCACCTCTCATACCTTCCCCTATATCGCTGTCTTTTCGCGCACATCCCATAGATTCACCTTTATCGCTGTGTTATTGTTCACCTCTCATAGTTTCCCCTGTATCGCCGTGTTTTTGCTCACCTCTCATAGCTTCCCCTATATTGCCATGTTTTCGTGCACCTCTCATGTCTTCACCGAGATCGCTATGTTTTCGCTCCTCTCATTACTTCCCCTATATCGCTGTGTTTTCTCACACATCTGATACATTCTCCCGTATCGCCGTGTTTTCGCGCACCTCTCATAATTTCCCCTATCTCGCCGTGTTCTCGCACATCTCTCATACCTTCCCCATATCACTGTGCCTTTGCGCACGTCCCATTGCGTCCCCTATATCGCTGTGCTTTCGCGCACCTCTCATACCTTCCCATGCATCGCCCTGTTTTTGCGCGCATCTCATGTCTTCCCCTACATCGCTGTGTTTTCTCGCGCCTCTCATGCATTCGCCTGTCATGCCAAGTTTTCGCACACCTCTCATTCTTTCCCATATATCACCGTGTTTTCACGCACCTCTCATAGCTTCCCATATATCGCCGTGTTTCCATACACATCTCATACCGTCCCCTATATCACTGTGTTTTCGCGCACCTCCCATAGCATCCCCTATATCGCCGTGCCTTCGTGCACTTCTCATACCTTCCCCTATATCGCCGGGTTTTCATGCACATCTCATGACGTCCTCTATATTGCTGGGTTTTCACGCACCTCTCATAACTTCCCCTATATCGCTGTGTTTTCGCACACCTCTCATGGATTCTTGACTATCGCCGTGTATTCATGCACATCTCAGACCGTCCCCTATATCGCTGTGTTTTCGCATACCTCTCATACCCTCCCCTATATCGATATCTTTTCGCACACATCCCATAGATTCACCTTTATCGCTGTGATATTGCTCACCTCTCATAGCTTCCCCTGTATCGCTGGGTTTTAGCTCACCTCTCATAGCTTCCACAATATTGCCCTGTTTTCGCGCACCTCTCATGTCTTCCCCTATATCACTGTGTTTTTTCGCACCTTCCATAGCATCCCCTATATTGCTGTGCCTTCGCATACCTCACATAACTTCATCTATATCACCCTGTTTTCGAGTACCTTCCATACCTTCCCCTATATCGCTGTGCCTTGCGCACCTTTCATACCTTCCCCTATATCGCTGTCTTTTCGCGCACCTCCCATTCCTTCACCTATATCGCTGTTTTCGTGCACCTCTCATACCTTCCCCTATATCGCTGTGTTTTCATGCACATCTCATAACGTCCCCTATTTCACTGTGTATTCGTGCACCTCCCATAACATTCTCTATATCGCTCTGCCTTCACACACCTCTCATACCTTCACCTGTATCACTGTGTTTTCACGCACCTCTCATAACTTCCCCTATTGCGCTGTGTTTTCACACACCTCTCATGGATTCCCGTCTATCTCCGTGTATTCATGCACATCTCATACCGTCCCGTATATCGCTGTGCTTTCGCGCACCTCTCATACCTTCCCCTATATCGCTGTGTTTTTGTGCACCTCTCATACCTTCACTAATATCGTTGCATTTTCATGCACATCTCATCACGTCCCCTATATCGCTGTGCATTCACGCACCTCCCATAGTATCCCCTATATCGCTGTGCCTTCGCGCACCTCTCAAACCTTCCCCTATATCGCCCTGTTTTCGCGCACCTCCCATTCCTTCACCTATATCGCTGTGTTTTTGTGCACCTCTCATACCTTCCCCAATATCGCCCTGTTTTCGCGCATCTCCTATAACTTCCCTTATATTGCTACGTTTTCGTGCACCTCTCATACCGTCCCGTATATTGCCCTGTTTTCGCGCACCTGCTATACCTTCCCTTGTATCGCTGCATTTTCGTGCACCTCTCATACCTTCCCCTATATCGCTGTGTTTTCATGCACATCTCATAACGTCCCCTATTTCACTGTGTATTCGTGCACCTCCCATAACATTCTCTATATCGCTCTGCCTTCACACACCTCTCATACCTTCACCTATATCGCTGTGCTTTCGCGCACCTCTCATACCTTCCCCTATATCGCTGTGTTTTTGTGCACCTCTCATACCTTCACTAATATCGTTGCATTTTCATGCACATCTCATCACATTCCCCATATCGCTGTGCATTCACGCACCTCCAATAGCTTCCCGTATATCGCTGTGCATTCACGCACCTGCCATAGTATCTCCTATATCGCTGTGCCTTCGCGCACCTTTCATACCTTCCCCTATATCGCCCTGTTTTCGTGCATCTCCCATTCCTTCCCCTATATCGCTGTGTTTTCGTGCACCTTTCATATCTTCCCCTATATCACTGTGTTTTCACACACCTCTCATAACTTCTCCTATATCGCTGTGTTTTTGTGCACCTCTCATACCTTTTCCTAATATCGATGCGTTTTCATGCACATCTCATCACGTCCCCTATATCGCTGTGTAATCACGCACCTCCCATAGCATCCCCTATATCGCTGTGCATTGCGCACCTCTCATACCTTCCCCTATATCGCTGTCTTTTCGCACACATCCCATAGATTCACCTTTATCGCTGTGTTATTGTTCACCTCTCATAGCTTCCTCTGTATCGCCGTGTTTTTGCTCACCTCTCATAGCTTCCCCTATATCGCCATGTTTTCGTGCACCTCTCATGTCTTCACCGAGATCGCTATGTTTTCGCTCCTCTCATTACTTCCCCTATATCGCTGTGTTTTCTCACACATCTGATACATTCTCCCGTATCGCCGTGTTTTCGCGCACCTCTCATAATTTCCCCTATCTCGCCGTGTTCTCGCACATCTCTCATACCTTCCCCTATATCACTGTGTCTTCGCGCACGTCCCATTGCGTCCCCTATATCGCTGTGCTTTCACGCACCTCTCATACCTTCCCCTGCATCGCCCTGTTTTTGCGCGCATCTCATGTCTTCCCCTACATCGCTGTGTTTTCTCGCGCCTCTCATGCATTCGCCTGTCATGCCAAGTTTTCGCACACCTCTCATTCTTTCCCATATATCACCGTGTTTTCACGCACCTCTCATAGCTTCCCATATATCGCCGTGTTTCCATACATATCTCATACCGTCCCCTATATCACTGTGTTTTCGCGCACCTCCCATAGCATCCCCTATATCGCCGTGCCTTCGTGCACTTCTCATACCTTCCCCTATATCGCCGTGTTTTCATGCACATCTCATAACGTCCTCTATATTGCTGGGTTTTCACACACCTCTCATAACTTCCCCTATATCGCTGTGTTTTCGCACACCTCTCATGGATTCTTGACTATCGCCGTGTATTCATGCACATCTCAGACCGTCCCCTATATCGCTGTGTTTTCGCATACCTCTCATACCCTCCCCTATATCGATATCTTTTCGTACACATCCCATAGATTCACCTTTATCGCTGTGATATTGCTCACCTCTCATAGCTTCCCCTGTATCGCTGGGTTTTAGCTCACCTCTCATAGCTTCCACTATATTGCCCTGTTTTCGCGCACCTCTCATGTCTTCCCCTATATCACTGTGTTTTTTCGCACCTTCCATAGCATCCCCTATATTGCTGTGCCTTCGCATACCTCTCATAACTTCATCTATATCACCCTGTTTTCGAGTACCTTCCATACCTTCCCCTATATCGCTGTGCCTTGCGCACCTTTCATACCTTCCCCTATATCGCTGTCTTTTCGCGCACCTCCCATTCCTTCACCTATATCGCTGTTTTCGTGCACCTCTCATACCTTCCCCTATATCGCCCTGTTTCCCGCGCACCTCCCATGGCTTCGCCTACATCGCTGTGTTTTTGTGCACCTCTCATACCTTCACTAATATCGTTGCATTTTCATGCACATCTCATCACGTCCCCTATATCACTGTGTATTCACGCACATCCCATAGTATCCCCTATATCGCTGTGCCTTCGCGCACCTCTCAAACCTTCCCCTATATCGCCCTGTTTTCGTGCATCTCCCATTCCTTCCCCTATATCGCTGTGTTTTCGTGCACCTTTCATACCTTCCCCTATATCACTGTGTTTTCACACACCTCTCATAACTTCTACTACATCGCTGTGTTTTTGTGCACCTCTCATACCTTCCCTAATATCGCTGCATTTTCATGCACATCTCATCACTTCCCCTATATCGCTGCGTATTCATGCACCTCCTGTAGCATCCCCTATATCGCTGTGCCTTGCGCACCTCTCATACCTTCCCCTATATCGCTGTGTTTTCGCGCACATCCCATAGATTCACCTTTATCGCTGTGTTATTGCTCACCTCTCATAGCTTCCCCTGTATCACCATGTTTTTGCTCACCTCTCATAGATTCCCCTATATCGCCCTGTTTTCATGCACCTCCCATACCTTCCCCGATATCGATGTGTTTTCGTGCTCTTCTCATACCTTCCCCTATATCGCTGTGTTTTCACGCACCTCTCTCAACTTCTCCTATATTGCTGTGTTTTTGTACACCTCTCATACCTTCCCCTATATCGCTGTGTTTTCAGGCACCTCTCATGGCTCCCCCAATATCGCCGTGTATTCATGCACATCTCATACCGTCCCCTATATTTCTGAGTTTTCGCGCACCTCGCATGTCTTCACTTATGTCGCTATGTTTTCGCTCCTATCATTACTTCCCCTATATCGCTGTGTTTTCTCGCACCTCTGATACATTCTCCTGTATTGCCATGTTTTCGCGCACCTCTTACAATTTCCCCTATATCGCCGTGTTCACGCACACCTCTCATACCTTCCCCTATATCACTGTTTTTTTGCGCATGTCCCATAGCTTCCCCTATATCGCTGTGTTTTCGCGCACCTCTCATAACTTCCCCAATATCGCCCTGTTATCACGCACATCGCCTAGCTTCCACAATATTGCCCTGTTTTCGCGCACCTCTCATGTCTTCCCCTATATCACTGTGTTTTCGCACACCTCCCATAGCAAACCCTATATTGCTGTGCCTTCGCACACCTCTCATACCTTCCTCTATATCGCCTTGTTTTCGAGCACCTCCCATACCTTCCCCTTATCACTGTGTTTTCGTGTACTTCTCATACCTCCCCCTATATCGCTGTGTTTTCACGCACCTCCCATAGCATCCCCTATATCGCTGTGCTTTGCGCACTTCTCATACCTTCCCCTATATCGCTGTCTTTTCGCACACATCCCATAGATTCAGCTTTATTGCTGTGTTATTGCTCTCCTCTCATAGCTTCCCCTGTATCGCCGTGTTTTTGCTCACCTCTCATGTCTTCACCTAGATCGCTATTTTTTCGCTCCTCTCAATACTTCCCCTATATCGCTGTATTTTCTCGCACATTCTCATACATTCTCATACATTCCCCTATATAGCCCTGTTTTCGTGCATCTCCCATTCCTTCCCCTATATCGCTGTGTTTTCGTGCACCTTTCATACCTTCCCCTATATCACTGTGTTTTCACTCAACTCTCATAACTTCTCATATATCGCCGTGTTTTTACGGACCTCTCATAATTTCCCCTATATCGCCCTGTTTTCATGCACCTCTCATACCTTCCCCTATATCGCTGTGTTTTCGTGCACCTCTCATACCTTCACACCTTCCCCTAAATCGCTGTGTTTTCACTCAACTCTCATAACTTCTCATATATCGCCGTGTTTTTACGGACCTCTCATAATTTCCCCTATATAGCCATGTTCTTGCACACCTCTCATACCTTCTACTATATCACTGTGTTTTTGCGCACGTCCCATAGCATCCCCTGTATCGCTGTGTTTTCGGGCACTTCTCATAACTTTCCCTGTATCGCCATGTTTTCGCGCATATCCCATCATTCCACTATATAGCCCTGTTTTCGAGCACCTTTCATGTCTTCCCCTATATCACTGTGTTTTTGCGCACCTCCCATACCTTCCTCTATATCGCTGTGTTTTCGTGCACCTCTCATACCTTCCCCTATATCGCTGTGTTTTCACGCACCTCTCATAACTTCTCCTATATCGCTGTATTTTTGCGCACCTCTCATACTTTCCCCTATATCGCCGTGTTTTCAATCACATCTCATAACGTCCCCCATATTGCTGTGCATTCGCGCACCTCCCATAGAATCCCCTATATTGCTGTGCCTTCGCGCACATCTCATACCTTCCCCTATATCGTCCTGTTTTCGCGCACCTCTCATACCTTCCCTTTAATCGCTGACTTTTTGCACACATCCCATAGCTTCATCTTTATCGCTGTGTTATTGCTCACCTCTCATACCTTCCCCTATATCACTTTGTTTTCATGCACCTCTCATGTCTTCACCTATATCGCTATGTTTTCGCTGCTGTCATTACTTCCATTATATCGCTGTGTTTTCTCACACCTCTGATACATTCCCCTGTATCGCCGTGTTGTCACGCACCTCTCATAATTTCCCCTACCTGGCTGTATTCTCGCACACCTCTCATAACTTCCCCTATATCACTGTGTTTTCGCGCATGTCCCATAGCTTCCACTACATTGCCCTGTTTTTGCGCACCTCTCATACATTCCCGTATATTGCCCTGCTTTCGCACACCTCTCATTCCTTCCCCTGTATCGCTGTGTTTTAGTGCACCTCTCATATCTTCCCCTATATTGCCCTGTTTTCGCGAAGCTCCCATACCTTCCCCGATATCGCTGTGTTTTCGTGCACCTCTCATACCTTCCCCTATATCGCTGTCTTTTCACGCACCTCTCATACCTTCCCCTACATCGCCCTGTTTTCGCACACATCCCATAGCTTCCACTATATTGCCCTGTTTTCGCGCACCTCTCATGCCTTCCCCTATATCGCCCTGCTTTCGCACACATCCCATAGCTTCCACTATATCGCTCTGTTTTCGCTCCTCTCATAACGTCCCATATCACTGTGTTTTCTTGCACCTCTGATGCATTCCCCTGTATCGCCGTGTTTTTGCGCACCTCTCATACTTCTCCCTATATAGCTGTGTTTTTGCGCATCTCTCATGGCATCCCCGATATCGCCATGGTTCATGCATATTTCATACATTCCCCTATATCGCTGTGCTTTCGCGCAGCTCCCATAGCTTCCGCTACATCGCTGTGTTTTCGCGCACCTCTCATGCCTTCACCTATATCGCTGTCTTTTCGCACCCTGATATAGCTTCACCTTTATCGCTGTGTTTTTGCTCACCTCTCATAGCTTCCACTATATCGCCGTGTTTTCGCGCACCTCTCATGGAAACCCCAATATCGCCATGTGTTCATGCACATCTCATACCGTCCCCTATATCACTGTGTTTTTGCACACCTCTCATGGCTTCCCGACTATCGCCGTGTATTCATGCACATCTCATAGCTTTCCCTATATCGCTGTGTTTTCGCGCACCTCTCATACCTTCCCCTATATCGATGTATGTTTGCGCACATCTCATAACGTCCCCTTTATCGCTGTGTATTCGCGCACCTCCCATACCATCCCCTATATCACTGTGCCTTCGCGCACCTCTCATGCATTCCCGTATATCGCTGTGTTTTTGCACACCTCTCATACCTTCCCCAATATCACCGTGTTTTCATGCACATCTCATAACGTCCCCAATGTCGCTGGGTTTTCACGCACCTCTCATAAATTCCCCTATATCGCTCTGTTTTCGCGCTCCTCTCATACCTTCCCCAATATCACTGTGTTTTCACGCAGCTCTCATACCTTCCCCTATATCGCTGTGTTTTCGCACACCTCTCATGGCTTCCCGACTATCGCCGTGTATTGATGCACATCTCATACCTTCCCCTATATCGCTGTGTTTTCGCGCACCTCCCATAGCTTCGCCTACATCGCTGTTTTCATGCACCTCTCATACCTTCCCCTATATCGATGTATTTTTGCGCACATTTCATACCTTCCCCTATATCACTATGTATTTGCGCACCTCCCATACCATCCCCTATATCACTGTGCCTTCGCGCACCTCTCATGCATTCCCGTATACCGCTGTGTTTTTGCACACCTCTCATACCTTCCCCAATATCACCGTGGTTTCATGCACATCTCATAACGTCCCCAATGTCGCTGGGTTTTCACGCACCTCTCATAACCTCTCCTATATTGCCCTGTTTTCGAGCTCCTCTCATACCTTCCCCTATATCGCTGTGTTTTCGCACACCTCTCATGGCTTCCCGACTATCGCCGTGTATTGATGCACATCTCATACATTCCCCTATATCGCTGTGCTTTCGCGCACCTCCCATAGCTTCGCCTACATCGCTGTTTTCGCGCACCTCTCATACCTTCCCCTATATCAATGTATTTTTGCGCATATTTCATATCTTCCCCTATATTGATGTGTTTTCATGCACATCTCATAACGTCCCCTATATCGCTGTGTATTTGCGCACCGCCCATAGAATACCCTATATCACTGTGCCTTCGCGCACCTCTCATTCATTCCCGTATACCGCTGTGTTTTTGCACACCTCTCATACCTTCCCCAATATCACCGTGGTTTCATGCACATCTCATAACGTCCCCAATGTCGCTGGGTTTTCACGCACCTCTCATAACCTCCCCTATATCGTCCTGTTTTCGCACTCTTCTCATACCTTCCCCTATGTCGCTGTGTTTTCGCGCACCTCTCATACCTTCACCGATATCGCTGTGTTTTCGTGCTCCTCTCCTACCCTCCCCTATATTGCTGTGTTTTCACGCACCTCTCTTAAATTCTCCTATATCGCTGTGTTTTTGCACAACTCTCATACCTTCCCCTATATCGCTGTTTTCAGGCACCTCTCATGGCTTCCCCAATATCGCCGTGTATTCATGCACATCTCATACCGTCCCCTATATCGCTGTGTTTTGGCGCACCTCCCATAGCTTCGCCTACATCACTGTTTTCGCACACATCCCATAGCTTCACCTTCATCGCTGTGTTATTGCTCAGCTCTCATAGCTTACCCTATATCGCCGTGTTTTCGCGCACCTCGCATGTCTTCACCTATATCGCTATGTTTTCGCTCCTATCATTACTTCCCCTATATCGCTGTGTTTTCTCGCACCTCTGATACATTCTCCTGTATTGCCATGCATTTGCGCACCTCTTACAATTTCCACTATATCGCCGTGTTCTCGCACACCTCTCATACCTTCCCCTATATCACTGCTTTTTTATGCATATCCCATAGCGTCCCCTATATCGCTGTGTTTTCTCGCGCCTCTGATACATTCCCCTGTATCGCCGTGGTTTCGCGCACATCCCTTAGGTTCCACTATATTGCCCTGTTTTTGCGCACCTCTCATGTCTTCCCCTATATCACGGTGTTTCAGCGCACCTCTCATACCATCCCCTATATCGCTGTACCTTCGCGCACCTCTCATACCTTCCCCTATATCGCCCTGTTTTCGCGCACCTTCCATACCTTCCCCTATATCGCTTTCTCATGCACCTCTCATACCTCCCCCTATATCGCTGTGTTTTCACGCACCTCTCATAACTTCTCCTAATTCGCTGTATTTTTGCGCATTTCTTATACCTTCCCCTATATTGCCGTGTTTTCATGCACATCTCATAATGTCCCCTATATCGCTGTGCATTCGCGCACCTCCCATAGCATCCCTTGTATTGCTGTGCCTTCGCGCACCTCTCATACCTTCCCCTATATCGCCCCGTTTTTGCGCACCTTCCATACCTTCCCCTATATTGCCTCGTTTTCATGCACCCCTCATACCTCCCTCTATATCGCTGAGTTTTCACGCTCCTCTCATAATTTCTCCTATATCGCCGTATTTTTGCTCACCTCTCATGGCTTCCCCAATATCGCCGTGTTTTCATGCACATCTCTTAACGTCCCATATATCGCTGTGTATTCGCGCACCTGCCATAGCATCCTCTACATCGCTGTGCCTTCGCGCACCTCTCATACCTTCCCCTATGTCGCCCTGTTTTCGCACACTTCTCATACCATCCCCTATATCTCCGTATTTTTGCGCACCTCTCATGGCTTCCACAATATCGCCGTGTTTTCACGCACATCTCATAACGTCTCCTATATCTTGGTGTATTCACGCATCTCTCATAACATCCCCTATATCGCTGTGCCTTGCGCACCTCTCATAGCATCCCCTATATCGCTGTGCCTTGCGCACCTCTCATACCTTCCCCAATATCGCTGTGTTTTCGTGCACCTCTCATATCTTCCCCTATATCGATGTATTTTTGCGCACCTCTCATAACTTCTCCTATATCACTGTATTTTTGTGCAGCTCTTATACCTTCCCCTATACTGCCATGTTTTCATGCACATCTCATAGCGTCCCCTATATCGCTGTGTATTCACGCACCTCCCATAGCATCCCTTATATTGCTGTGCCTTCGCGCACCTCTCATACCTTCCCCTATATCACCCTGTTTTCGCGCACCTTCCATACCTTCCCGTATATCGCTGTGTTTTCATGCACCTCTCATACCTCCCCCTATATCGCTGTGTTTTCACGCACCTCTTCATAATTTCACCAATATCGCCGTATTTTTGCGCACCTCTCATGGCTTCCCCAATATCGCCACGTTTTCATGCACATCTCTTAACGTCCCATATATCGCAGTGTATTCGCGCAACTGCCATAGCATCCCTTATATCGCTGTGCCTTCACGCACCTCTCATACCTTCCCCTATGTCGCCCTGTTTTCGCACACCTCCCATTGTGTCCCCTGTATCGCTGTATTCTCACACACCTCTCATGGCTTCCCCAATATCACCGTGTTTTCATGTACATCTCATAACGTCTCCTATATCTCTGTGTATTCACGCACCTCCCATAGCATCCCCTATATCGCTGTGCCTTCGCGCTTCGCTCATACCTTCCCCTATATCGCCCTGTTTCCCGTGCACCTCCCATGGCTTCGCCTACATCGCTGTGTTTTTGTGCACATCTCATACCTTCCCCTATATCGCCGTGTTTTCGCGTACCTCTCATTTCTTCACCTATATCGCTCTGTGTTCTCGCACTTCTGATACAGTTCCCTGTATCAACGTGTTTTCGCGCAACTCTCATAATTTCACCTATATCGCCGTGTTCTCGCACACCTCTCATATCTTCCCCTATATCACTGTGTTTTCGCGCACGTCCAATAGCGTCCCCTATATCGCTCTGTTTTCACGCACCTCTCATGTCTTCCCCTGTATCACTGTGTTTTCGTGCACCTCCCATACCATCCCCTATATTGCTGTGTTTCGCACACGTCTCATGCCTTTCCCTATATCGCCCTGTTTTCGAGCACCTCCCATAACTTCCCCTATATCGCTGTGTTTTCGTTACCTCTCATACCTCCCCTTATATCGCTGTGTTTTCACGCACCTCTCATAACTTCCCCTATATTGCCGTGTTTTTATGCACATCTCATAACGTCCCCTATATCACTGTGTATTCGTGCACCTCCCATAGCATCCCCTATATCGCTGTGCCTTCGCGCACCTCTCATACCTTCCCCTATATCGCCCTGTTTTCGCGCACATCCCATACCTTCCACTATATTGCCCTGTTTCCGCGCACCTCACATGTCTTCCACTACATCGCTGTGTTTTCTGGCACCTCTGATGCATTCCCCTGTAACACCAAGTTTCGCGCACCTCTCATACTTTCCCCTAAATCGCCATGTTTACGCGCACCTCTCATACCTCCCCCTATATCGCCATGTTTTTATGCACATCTCAATACCGTCTCCTATATAGCTGTGTTATTGCACACCTCCCATAGCATCCCCTATATCGCTGTGCCTTCGTGCACCTCTCATACCTTCCCCTATATCGCCCTGTTTTCGCGCACCTCCTATACCTTCCCTTATGTCACTGCATTTTCGTGCACCTTTCATACCTTCCCCTATATCGCTGTGTTTTCGCACACCTCTCATAACTTCTCCAATATCGCTGTGTTTTTGTGCACCTCTCATACCTTCCCTAATATCACTGCGTTTTCATGCACATCTCATCACGTCCCCTATATCGCTGTGTATCCACGCACCTCCCATAGGATCCCCTATATCGCTGTGCCTTGCGCACCTCTCATAACTTCCCCTATATCGCTGTCTTTTCGCGCACATCCCATAGATTCACCTTTATCGCTGTGTTATTGCTCACCTCTCATAGATTCCCCTATATCGCTGTGTTTTTGCTCACTTCTCATAGCCTCCACTCCATCGACATGTTTTCGCGCACCTCTCATGTCTTCACCTAGATCGCTATGTTTTCGATCATCTCAATACTTCCCTTATATCGCTGTGTTTTCTCGCACATCTGATAGATTCTCCCGTATCGCTGTGTTTTCGCACACCTCTCATAATGTCCCTTATATCGCCGTGTTCTCGCACACCTCTCATAACTTCCCCTATATCACTGTGTTTTCGCGCAAGTCCCATTGTGTCCCCTATGTCGCTGTGTTTTCGCGCACCTCTCGTAGCTTCCCCTATATCGCCCTGTTTTCGTGCACATCCCATAGCTTCCTCTATATTGCCCTGCTTTCGCGCACCTCTCATGTATTCCACGACATAGCTGTGTTTTCTGGCACCTCTGATGCATTCCCCTGTAACGCCAAATTTTCGCGCACCTCTCATACTTTCCGCTATATCGCCGTGTTTACGCGCACCTCTCATACCTCCCCCTATATCGCCATGTTTTTATGCACAACTCATACCGTCTCCTATATCGCTGTGTTTTCGCGCACCTCCCATAGCATCCCCTATATCGCTGTGCCTTCGTGCACCTCTCATACCTTCCCCTATATCGCTGTGTTTTCACGCACCTCTCTTAACTTCTCGTATATCGCTGTGTTTTTGCACACCTCTCATACCTTCCCCTATATCGTCGTGTTTTCAGGCACCTCTCATGGCTTCCCCAATATCGCCGTGTATTCATGCACATCTCATACCCTCCCCTATATCGCTGTGTTTTGGCGCACCTCCCGTAGCTTCATCTACATCGCTGTTTTCGCGCACATCCCATAGCTTCACCTTGATCGCTGTGTTATTGCTCACCTCTCATAGCTTACCCTATATCGCCGTTTTTTCGCGCACCTCGCATGTCTTCACCTATATCGCTATGTTTTTCCTCCTATCATTAATTCCCCTATATCGCTGTGTTTTCTCGCACCTCTGATACATTCTCCTGTATTGCCATATTTTCGCGCACCTGTTACAATTTCCCCTATATCGCCGTGTTCTCGCACACCTCTCATACCTTCCCCTATATCACTGTTTTTTTGCGCATGTCCCAGAGTCCCCTATATCGCTGTGTTTTCTCGCACCTCTGATACATACCCCTGTATCGCCGTGGTTTCGCGCACATCCCATAGGTTCCACTATATTGCCCTGTTTTTGCGCACCTCTCATGTCTTCCCCTATATCATGGTGTTTTCGTGCACCTCTCATTGCATCCCCTATATTGCTGTGCCTTCGCGCACCTCTCATACCTTCCCCTATATCGCCCTGTTTTCGCGCACATCCCATACCTTCCACTATATTGCCCTGTTTCCGCGCACCTCACATGTCTTTCACTACATCGTTGTGTTTTCTGGCACCTCTGATGCATTTCCCTGTACCACCAAGTTTCGCGCACCTTTCATACTTTCTCCTAAATCGCCGTGTTTACGTGCACCTCTCATACCTCCCCCTATTTCGCCATGTTTTTATGCACATCTCAATACCATCTCCTATATCGCTGTGCTTTTGCGCACCTCCCATAGCATCCCCTATATCGCTGTGCCTTGCGCACCTCTCATAACTTCCCCTATATCGCTGTCTTTTCGCGCACATCCCATAGATTCACCTTTATCGCTGTGTTATTGCTCACCTCTCATAGATTCCCCTATATCGCTGTGTTTTTGCTCACTTCTCATAGCTTCCACTACATCGACATGTTTTCGCACACCTCTCATGTCTTCACCTAGATCGCTATGTTTTCGATCCTCTCAATACTTCCCTTATATCGCTGTGTTTTCTCGCACATCTGATACATTCTCCCGTATCGCCGTGTTTTCGCACACCTCTCATAATGTCCCCTATATCGCCGTGTTCTGGCACACCTCTCATAACTTCCCCTATATCACTGTGTTTTCGCGCACGTCCCATTGTGTCCCCTATATCGCTGTGTTTTCACGCACCTCTCATTGCTTCCCCTATATCGCCCTGTTTTCGTGCACATCCCATAGCTTCCACTATATTGCCCTGCTTTCGCGCACCTCTCATGTATTCCACTACATAGCTGTGTTTTCTGGCACCTCTGATGCATTCCCCTGTAACGCCAAGTTTTCGCGCACCTCTCATACTTTCCCCTATATCGCCGTGTTTACGCGCACCTCTCATACTTCACCCTATATGGCCATATTTTTATGCACAACTTATACCGTCTCCTATATCGCTGTGTTTTCGTGTACCTCTCATAGCATCCCCTATATCGCTGTGTTTTCACGCACCTATCTTAACTTCTCCTATATCGCTGTGTTTTTGCACACCTCTCATACCTTCCCCTATATCACTGTGCTTTCGTCCACCTCCCATACCGTCCCCTATATTGCTGTGCTTTCGCACACGTCTCATACCTTTCCCTATATCGCCCTGTTTTCGAGCACCTCCCATACTTTCCTCTATATCGCTGTGTTTTCGTGTACCTCTCATACCTCCCCCTATATCGCTGTGTTTTCACGCACCTCTCATAACTTCCCCTATATCGCCGTGTTTTTATGCACATCTCATAACGTCCCCTGTATCGCTGTGTATTCGCGCACCTCCCATAGCATCCCCTATATCGCTGTGCCTTCACGCACCTCTCATACCTTCCCCTATATCACCCTGTTTTCGCGCACCTCCGATTCCTTCCCCTATATCGCTTTGTTTTCGCACACCTCTCACAACTTCTCCTATGTCGCTGTGTTTTTGTGCACCTCTCATACCTTCCCCAATATCGCTGTGATTTCGTGCACCCCTCATACCTTCCCTGATATCGCTGTGTTTTTCACGCACCTCTCATAACTTCTGCTATATCACTGTATTTTTGTGCAGCTCTTATACCTTCCCCTATATTGCCGTATTGTCATGCACATCTCATAGCATCCCTTATATTGCGGTGCCTTCGCGCACCTCTCATACCTTCCCCTATATCGCCCTGTTTACGCGCACCTTCCATACCTTCCCGTATATCGCTTGGTTTTCACGCACCTCTCATAATTTTTCCTATATCGCCGTATTTTTGCACACCTCTCATGGCTTCCCCAATATCGCCACGTTTTCACGCACATCTCTTAACGTCCCATATATCGCTGTGTATTCGCGCAACTGCCATAGCATCCCCTATATCGCTGTGCCTTTGCGCACCTCTCATACCTTCCCCTATGTCGCCCTGTTTTCGCACACCTCCCATACCGTCCCCTATATCGCTGTATTTTCGCACACCTCTCATGGCTTCCCCAATAGCACCGTTTTTTCATGCACATCTCATAACGTCTCCTAGTTCTCTGTGTATTCACGCACCTCCCATAGCATCCCCTATATCGCTGTGCCTTCGCGCATCGCTCATACCTTCCCTTATATCGCCCTGTTTCCCGTGCACCTCCCATGGCTTCGCCTGCATCGCTGTGTTTTTGCGCACATCTCATACCTTCCCCTATATAGCCGTGTTTTCGCGCACCTCTCATTTCTTCACCTATATCGCTGTGTTTCCGCTCCTCTCATTACTTCCCCTATATCGCTCTGTGTTCTCGCACTTCTGATACAGTTCCCTGTATCAACGTGTTTTCGCGCAACTCTCATAATTTCACCTATATTGCCGTGTTCTCGCACACCTCTCATATCTTCCCCTATATCACTGTGTTTTCGCGCACGTCCAATAGCGTCCCCTATATCGCTCTGTTTTCACGCACCTCTCATGTCTTCCCCTATATCACTGTGCTTTCGTGTACCTCTCATACCTCCCCTTATATCGCTGTGTTTTCACGCACCTCTCATAACTTCCTCTGTATTGCTGTATTTTTGCGCACCTCTCATAACTTCCCCTATATTGCCGTTTTTTTATGGACATCTCATAACGTCCCCTATATCACAGTGTATTCGTGCACCTCCCATAGCATCCCCTATATTGCTGTGCCTTCGCGCACCTCTCATACCTTCCCCTATATCGCCCTGTTTCCGCGCACCTCACATGTCTTTCACTACATCGTTGTGTTTTCTGGCACCTCTGATGCATTTCCCTGTACCACCAAGTTTCGCGCACCTTTCATACTTTCCCCTAAATCGCCGTGTTTACGTGCACCTCTCATACCTTCCCCTATATCGTCGTGTTTTCAGGCACCTCTCATGGCTTCCCCAATATCGCCGTGTATTCATGCACATCTCATACCGTCCCCTATATCGCTGTGTTTTGGCGCACCTCCCGTAGCTTCATCTACATCGCTGTTTTCGCACACATCCCATAGCTTCACCTTGATCGCTGTGTTATTGCTCACCTCTCATAGCTTACCCTATATCGCCGTTTTTTCGCGCACCTCGCATGTCTTCACCTATATCGCTATGTTTTTCCTCCTATCATTAATTCCCCTATATCGCTGTGTTTTCTCGCACCTCTGATACATTCTCCTGTATTGCCATGTTTACGCGCACCTGTTACAATTTCCCCTATATCGCCGTGTTCTCGCACACCTGTCATACCTTCCCCTATATCACTGTTTTTTTGCGCATGTCCCATAGAGTCCCCTATATCGCTGTGTTTTCTCGCACCTCTGATACATACCCCTGTATCGCTGTGGTTTCGCGCACATCCCATAGGTTCCACTATATTGCCCTGGTTTTGCGCACCTCTCATGTCTTCCCCTATATCACGGTGTTTTCGTGCACCTCTCATTGCATCCCCTATATTGCTGTGCCTTCGCGCACCTCTCAGACCTTCCCCTATATCGCCCTGTTTTCGCGCACATCCCATACCTTCCACTATATTGCCCTGTTTCCGCGCACCTCACATGTCTTCCACTACATCGTTGTGTTTTCCGGCACCTCTGATGCATTTCCCTGTACCACCAAGTTTCGCGCACCTTTCATACTTTCCCCTAAATCGCCGTGTTTACGTGCGCCTCTCATACCTCCCCCTATTTCGCCATGTTTTTATGCACATCTCAATACCATCTCCTATATCGCTGTGCTTTTGCGCACCTCCCATAGCATCCCATATATCGCTGTGACTTCGTGCACCTCTCATACCTTCCCCTATATCGCCCTGTTTTCGCGCATCTCCTATACCTTCCCTTATATCACTGCGTTTTCGTGCACCTTTCATACCTTCCCCTATATCGCTGTGTTTTCGCACACCTCTCATAACTTCTCCAACATCGCTGTGTTTTTGTGCACATCTCATACCTTTCTTAATATCACTGCGTTTTCATGCACATCTCATCTCGTCCCCTATATCGCTGTGTAGTCACGCACCTCCCATAGCATCCCCTATGTCGCTGTGCCTTGCGCACCTCTCATAACTTCCCCTATATCGCTGTCTTTTCGCGCACATCCCATAGATTCACCTTTATCGCTGTGTTATTGCTCACCTCTCATAGATTCCCCTTTTTCGCTGTGTTTTTGCTCACTTCTCATAGCTTCCACTACATCGACATGTTTTCGCACACCTCTCATGTCTTCATCTAGATCGCTATGTTTTCGATCCTCTCAATACTTCCCTTATATCGCTGTGTTTTCTCGCACATCTGATACATTCTCCCGTATCGCTGTGTTTTCGCACACCTCTCATAATGTCCCCTATATTGTCGTGTTCTCGCACACCTCTCATAACTTCCCCTATATCACTGTGTTTTCGCGCACGTCCCATTGTGTCCCCTATATCGCTGTGTTTTCACGCACCTCTCATTGCTTCCCCTATATCCCCCTGTTTTCGTGCACATCCCATAGCTTCCACTATATTGCCCTGCTTTCGCGCACCTCTCATGTATTCCACTACATAGCTGTGTTTCCTGGCACCTCTGATGCATTCCCCTGTGACGTCAAGTTTTCGCGCACCTCTCATACTTTCCCCTATATCGCCGTGTTTACGCGCACCTCTCATACTTCACCCTATATGGCCATGTTTTTATGCACAACTTATACCGTCTCCTATATCGCTGTGTTTTCGTGTACCTCTCATAGCATCCCCTATATCGCTGTGTTTTCACGCACCTATCTTAACTTCTCCTATATCGCTGTGTTTTTGCACACCTCTCATACCTTCCCCTATATCGCTGTGTTTTCAGGCACCTCTCATGGCTTCCCCAATATCGCCGTGTAGTCATGCACATCTCATACCGTCCCCTATATCGCTGTGTTTTGGCGCACCTCCCATAGCTTCATCTACATCGCTGTTTTCGCGCACATCCCATAGCTTCACCTTGATCGCTGTGTTATTGCTCATCTCTCATAGCTTACCCTATATCGCCGTGTTTTCGCGCACCTCGCATGTCTTCACCTATATCGCTGTGTTTTCACGCACCTCTCATAACTTCCTCTGTATTGCTGTATTTTTGCGCACCTCTCATAACTTCCCCTATATTGCCGTTTTTTTATGGACATCTCATAACGTCCCCTATATCACAGTGTATTCGTGCACCTCCCATAGCATCCCCTATATTGCTGTGCCTTCGCGCACCTCTCATACCTTCCCCTATATCGCCCTGTTTCCGCGCACCTCACATGTCTTTCACTACATCGTTGTGTTTTCTGGCACCTCTGATGCATTTCCCTGTACCACCAAGTTTCGCGCACCTTTCATACTTTCCCCTAAATCGCCGTGTTTACGTGCACCTCTCATACCTTCCCCTATATCGTCGTGTTTTCAGGCACCTCTCATGGCTTCCCCAATATCGCCGTGTATTCATGCACATCTCATACCGTCCCCTATATCGCTGTGTTTTGGCGCACCTCCCGTAGCTTCATCTACATCGCTGTTTTCGCACACATCCCATAGCTTCACCTTGATCGTTGTGTTATTGCTCACCTCTCATAGCTTACCCTATATCGCCGTTTTTTCGCGCACCTCGCATGTCTTCACCTATATCGCTATGTTTTTCCTCCTATCATTAATTCCCCTATATCGCTGTGTTTTCTCGCACCTCTGATACATTCTCCTGTATTGCCATGTTTACGCGCACCTGTTACAATTTCCCCTATATCGCCGTGTTCTCGCACACCTCTCATACCTTCCCCTATATCACTGTTTTTTTGCGCATGTCCCATAGAGTCCCCTATATCGCTGTGTTTTCTCGCACCTCTGATACATACCCCTGTATCGCTGTGGTTTCGCGCACATCCCATAGGTTCCACTATATTGCCCTGTTTTTGCGCACCTCTCATGTCTTCCCCTATATCACGGTGTTTTCGTGCACCTCTCATTGCATCCCCTATATTGCTGTGCCTTCGCGCACCTCTCATACCTTCCCCTATATCGCCCTGTTTTCGCGCACATCCCATACCTTCCACTATATTGCCCTGTTTCCGCGCACCTCACATGTCTTCCACTACATCGTTGTGTTTTCCGGCACCTCTGATGCATTTCCCTGTACCACCAAGTTTCGCGCACCTTTCATACTTTCCCCTAAATCGCCGTGTTTACGTGCGCCTCTCATACCTCCCCCTATTTCGCCATGTTTTTATGCACATCTCAATACCATCTCCTATATCGCTGTGCTTTTGCGCACCTCCCATAGCATCCCATATATCGCTGTGACTTCGTGCACCTCTCATACCTTCCCCTATATCGCCCTGTTTTCGCGCATCTCCTATACCTTCCCTTATATCACTGCGTTTTCGTGCACCTTTCATACCTTCCCCTATATCGCTGTGTTTTCGCACACCTCTCTTAACTTCTCCAACATCGCTGTGTTTTTGTGCACATCTCATACCTTTCTTAATATCACTGCGTTTTCATGCACATCTCATCTCGTCCCCTATATCGCTGTGTAGTCACGCACCTCCCATAGCATCCCCTATGTCGCTGTGCCTTGCGCACCTCTCATAACTTCCCCTATATCGCTGTCTTTTCGCGCACATCCCATAGATTCACCTTTATCGCTGTGTTATTGCTCACCTCTCATAGATTCCCCTTTTTCGCTGTGTTTTTGCTCACTTCTCATAGCTTCCACTACATCGACATGTTTTCGCACACCTCTCATGTCTTCACCTAGATCGCTATGTTTTCGATCCTCTCAATACTTCCCTTATATCGCTGTGTTTCCTCGCACATCTGATACATTCTCCCGTATCGCTGTGTTTTCGCACACCTCTCATAATGTCCCCTATATTGTCGTGTTCTCGCACACCTCTCATAACTTCCCCTATATCACTGTGTTTTCGCGCACGTCCCATTGTGTCCCCTATATCGCTGTGTTTTCACGCACCTCTCATTGCTTCCCCTATATCCCCCTGTTTTCGTGCACATCCCATAGCTTCCACTATATTGCCCTGCTTTCGCGCACCTCTCATGTATTCCACTACATAGCTGTGTTTTCTGGCACCTCTGATGCATTCCCCTGTGACGTCAAGTTTTCGCGCACCTCTCATACTTTCCCCTATATCGCCGTGTTTACGCGCACCTCTCATACTTCACCCTATATGGCCATGTTTTTATGCACAACTTATACCGTCTCCTATATCGCTGTGTTTTCGTGTACCTCTCATAGCATCCCCTATATCGCTGTGTTTTCACGCACCAATCTTAACTTCTCCTATATCGCTGTGTTTTTGCACACCTCTCATACCTTCCCCTATATCGCTGTGTTTTCAGGCACCTCTCATGGCTTCCCCAATATCGCCGTGTAGTCATGCACATCTCATACCGTCCCCTATATCGCTGTGTTTTGGCGCACCTCCCATAGCTTCATCTACATCGCTGTTTTCGCGCACATCCCATAGCTTCACCTTGATCGCTGTGTTATTGCTCACCTCTCATAGCTTACCCTATATCGCCGTGTTTTCGCGCACCTCGCATGTCTTCACCTATATCGCTATGTTTTCGCTCCTATCATTAATTCCCCTATATCGCTGCGTTTTCTCGCTCCTCTGATACATTCTCCTGTATTGTCATGTTTTCGCGCACCTCTTACAATTTCCCCTATATCGCCGTGTTCTCGCACACCTCTCATACCTTCCCCTATATCACTGTTTTCTTGCGCATGACCCATAGCGTCCCCTATATCGCTGTGTTTTTTCGCACCTCTGATACATTCCCCTGTATCGCCGTGGTTTCGCGCACATCCCATAGGTTCCACTATATTGTCCTGTTTTTGCGCACCTCTCATGTCTTCCCCTGTATCACGGTGTTTTCGCACACCTCTCATAGCATCCCCTATATCGCCCTGTTTTCGTGCACATCCCATAGCTTCCAGTATATTGCCCTGCTTTCGCGCACCTCTCATGTATTCCACTACATAGTTGTATTTTCTGGCACCTCTGATGCATTCCCCTGTAACGCCAAGTTTTCGCGCACCTCTCATACTTTCCCCTATATCGCCGCGTTTACGCGCACCTCTCATACTTCACCCTATATGGCCATGTTTTTATGCACAACTTATACCGTCTCCTATATCGCTGTGTTTTCGTGTACCTCTCATAGCATCCCCTATATCGCTGTGTTTTCACGCACCTCTCTTAGCTTCTCCTATATCGCTGTGTTTTTGCACACCTCTCATACCTTCCCCTATATCGCTGTGTTTTCAGGCACCTCTCATGGCTTCCCCAATATCGCCATGTATTCATGCACATCTCATACCGTCCCCTATATCGCTGTGTTTTGGCGCACCTTCCATAGCTTCACCTACATCGCTGTTTTCGCGCACATCCCATAGCTTCACCTTGATCGCTGTGTTATTGCTCACCTCTCATAGCTTACCCTATAACGCCGTGTTTTCGCGCACCTGGCATGTCTTCACCTATATCGCTATGTTTTCGCTCCTATCATTAATTCCCCTATATCGCTGTGTTTTCTCGCACCTCTGATACATTCTCCTGTATTGCCATGTTTTCGCGCACCTGTTACAATTTCCCCTATATCGCCGTGTTCTCGCACACCTCTCATACCGTCCCCTATATCACTGTTTTTTTGCGCGTGTCCCATGGCGTCCCCTATATCGCTGTGTTTTCTCGCACCTCTGATACATTCCCCTGTATCGCCGTGGTTTCGCGCACATCCCATAGGTTCCACTATATTGCCCTGTTTTTGCGCACCTCTCATGTCTTCCCCTATATCACGGTGTTTTCGCGCACCTCTCATAGCATCCCCTATATCGCTGTGCCATCGCGCACCTCTCATAACTTCCCCTATATTGCCCTGTTTTCGCGCACCTCCCATACCTTCCCCAATATCGCTGTGTTTTCATGCACCTCGCATACCTCCCTCTATATCGCTGTGTTTTAACACACCTCTCATAACTTCTCCTAAATCGCTGTGTTTTTGTGCACCTCTCATTCCTTCCCTAATATCACTGCGTTTTCATGCACATCTCATCACGTCCCCTATATTTCTGTGTTTTCGTGCACCTCTCATACCTCCCTCTATATCGCAGTACCTTGCGCACCTCTCATACCTTCCCCTATATCGCTGTCTTTTCGCGCACATCCCATAGATTCACCTTTATCGCTGTGTTATTGCTCACCTCTCATAGCTTCCCCTATATCGCCATGTTGTTATGCACATCTCATAACGTCCTCTATATCGCTGTATATTCGCGCACCTCCCATAGCTTCCCTTATATCGCTGTGTTTTCGCGCACCTCCCATTCCTTCACCTATATCACTGTTTTCGTGCACCTCGCATGCATTCCCGTTTACCGCTGTGTTTTTGCACACCTCTCATACCTTTCCCAATATCACCATGTTTTCATGCACATCTCATAACGTCCCCAATGTCGCTGGGTTTTGTCGCATCTCTCATAACTTCCTCTCTATCGCACTGTTTTCGCGCTCCTCTAATACCTTCCCCTATATCACTGTGTTTTCACGCAGCTCTCATACATTCCCCTATATCGCTGTGTTTTCGCACACCTCTCATGGATTCCCGACTATCGCCATGTATTCATGCACATCTCATACCCTCCCCTATATCGCTGTGCTTTCGCGCATTCCCTTAGCTTCACCTACATCGCTGTTTCGCGCACCTCTCATACCTTCCCCTATATCGATGTATTTTTGCGCACATCTCATAACTTTCCCCATATTGATGTGTTTTCATGCACATCTCATAACGTCCCCTATATCGCTCTGTATTTGCCCACCTCCCATAGTATCCCTTGTATTGCTGTGCCTTCGCGCACCTCTCATACCTTCCCCTATATCGCCCTGTTTTCGCGCATCTTCCATACCTTCCACTATATCGCTGTGTTTTCACGCACCTCTCATAATTTCTCCTATATCACCGTATTTTTGCACACCTCTCATGAATTCCCCAATATCGCCGTGTTTTAATGCACATCTCTTAACGTCCCATATATCGCTGTGTATTCGCGCACCTGCCATAGCATCCCCTATATCGCTGTGCCTTCGCGCACCTCTCATACCTTCCCCTACGTCGCCCTCTTTTCGCACTCCTCCCATACCGTCCCCTATATCGCTGTATTTTCGCACACCTCTCATACCTTTCCCAATATCACCATGTTTTCATGCACATCTCATAACGTCCCCAATGTCGCTGGGTTTTGTCGCATCTCTCATAACTTCCTCTCTATCGCACTGTTTTCGCGCTCCTCTAATACCTTCCCCTATATCGCTGTGTTTTCGCACACCTCTCATGGATTCCCGACTATCGCCATGTATTCATGCACATCTCATACCCTCCCCTATATCGCTGTGCTTTCGCGCATTCCCATAGCTTCACCTACATCGCTGTTTTGCGCACCTCTCATACCTTCCCCTATATCGATGTATTTTTGCGCACATCTCATAACTTTCCCCATATTGATGTGTTTTCATGCACATCTCATAACGTCCCCTATATCGCTCTGTATTTGCCCACCTCCCATAGTATCCCTTGTATTGCTGTGCCTTTGCGCACCTCTCATACCTTCCCCTATATCGCCCTGTTTTCGCGCATCTTCCATACCTTCCACTATATCGCTGTGTTTTCACGCACCTCTCATAATTTCTCCTATATCACCGTATTTTTGCACACCTCTCATGAATTCCCCAATATCGCCGTGTTTTAATGCACATCTCTTAACGTCCCATATATCGCTGTGTATTCGCGCACCTGCCATAGCATCCCCTATATCGCTGTGCCTTCGCGCACCTCTCATACCTTCCCCTACGTCGCCCTCTTTTCGCACTCCTCCCATACCGTCCCCTATATCGCTGTATTTTCGCACACCTCTCATGGCTTCCCCAATACCGTCGTATTTTCATGCACATCCCATAACGTCTCCTATATGTCTGTGTATTCACGCACCTCCCATAGCATCCTCTATATCGTTGTGCCTTCGCGCACCGCTCATACCTTCCTCTATATCGCCCTGTTTCCCGCGCACCTCCCATGGCTTCGCATACATCGCTGTGTTTTTGCGCACCTCTCATATCTTCCGCTATATCGCCCTGTTTTCACGCACATCCCATAACTTCAACTTTATCACTGTGTTATTGCTTACCACTCATAGCTTCCCCTGTATCGCCGTGTTTTCGCGCACCTCTGATACATTCCCCTGTATCGCCGTGGTTTCGTACACATCCCATAGGTTCCAACATATTGCCCTGTTTTTGCGCACCTCTCATGTCTTCCCCATATATCATGGTGTTTTCGCGCATCTCTCATAGCATCCCCTATATCACCGTTTTCGCGCACCTCCCATACCTTCCCCAATATCGCTGTGTTTTCGTGCACCTCTCATAGCTACCATTATATCGCTGTGTTTTCACGCACCTCTCATAACTTCTCCTATATCACTGTATTTTTGCGCAGCTCTTATACCTTCCCCTATATTGCCGTGTTTTCATGCAAATCTCATAACGTCCCCTTTTTCGCTGTGTATACGCGCACATCCCATAGCATCCCTTATATTGCTCTGCCTTCGCGTACCTCTCATACCTTCCCCTATATCGGCCTGTTTTTTCGCACCTTCCATACCTTCCCCTATATCGCTGTGCTTTCATGCACCTCTCATACCTCCCCCTATATCGCTGTGTTTTCACACACCTCTCATAACTTCTCCTATATCGCTGTGTATTTGTGCACCTCTCATACCTTCCCTAATATCACTGCGTTTTCATGCACATCTCATCACGTCCCCTATATTTCTGTGTTTTCGTGCACCTCTCATACCTCCCCCTATATCGCTGTGCCTTGCGCACCTCTCATACCTTCCCCTATATCGCTGCCTTTTCGCGCACATCCCATAGATTCACCTTTATCGCTGTGTTATTGCTCACCCCTCATAGCTTCCCCTATATCGCCGTGTTGTTATGCACATCTCATAACGTCCTCTATATCGCTGTATATTCGCGCACCCCCCATAGCTTCCCTTATATCGCTATGCTTTCGCGCACCTCTCATACCTTCCCAAATATCGCCCTGTTTTCGCGCACCTCCCATTCCTTCACCTATATCGCTGTTTTCGTGCACCTCTCATGCATTCCCGTATACCGCTGTGTTTTTGCACACCTCTCATACCTTCCCCAATATCACCATGTTTTCATGCACATCTCATAACGTCCTCAATGTCGCTGGGTTTTCACGCACCTCTCATAACTTCCCCTATATCACTGTGTTTTCGCACACCTCTCATGGATTCCCGACTATCGCCGTGTATTCATGCACATCTCATACCTTCCCCTATATCGCTGTGCTTTCGCGCACCTCCCATAGCTTCACCTACATCGCTGTTTTCGCGCACCTCTCATACCTTCCGATATATCGATGTATTTTTACGCACATCTCATAACTTTCCCTATATTGTTGTGTTTTCATGCACATCTCATAACGTCCCCTATATCGCTCTGTATTTGCGCACCTCCCATAGCATCCCTTGTATTGCTGTGCCTTCGCGCACCTCTCATACCTTCCCCAATATCGCCCTTTTTCGCGCACCTTCCATACCTTCCACTACATCGCTGTGTTTTCACGTACCTCTCATAATTTCTCCTATATCGCCGTATTTTTGCACACCTCTCATGACTTCCCCAATATCGCCGTGTTTTAATGCACATCTCTTTATGTCCTATATATCGCTGTGTGTTCGCGCACCTGCCATAGCATCCCCTATATCGCTGTGCCTTCGCACACCTCTCATGCCTTCCCCAATATAGCCGTATTTTCATGCACATCTCATAACGTCTCCTATATGGCTGTGTATTCACTCACCTCCCATAGCATCCTCTATATCGCTGTGCCTTCGTTCACCGCTCATACCTTCCTCTATATCGCCCTCTTTCCCGCGCACCTCCCATGGCTTCGCATACATCGCTGTGTTCTTGCGCACCTCTCATATCTTCCCCTATTTCGCCCTGTTTTCGCGCACATCCCATAACTTCAACTTTATCGCTGTGTTATTGCTTACCACTCATAGCTTCCCCTATATCGCCGTGTTTTCGCGCACCTCTCATGTCTTCACCTATATCGCTGTGTTTCCGCTCCTCTCATTACTTCCCTTATATCGCTCTGTGTTCTCGCACTTCTGATACTGTTCCCTGTATCAAGTTTTCGCTCAACTCTCATAATTTCACCTATATCGCCGTGTTCTCGCACACCTCTCATATCTTCCCCTATATCACTGTGTTTTTGCGCACGTCCAATAGCGTCCCCTATATCGCTGTGTTTTCACGCACATCCCATAGATTCACCTTTATCGCTGTGTCATTGCTCACCTCTCATAGCTTCCCCTGTATCGCCGTGTTTTTGCTCACCTCTCATAGCTTCCCCCATATCGCCGTGTTTTCGCGCACCTCTCATGTCTTCACCGAGATCGCTATGTTTTTGCTCCTCTCATTACTTCCCCTATATCGCTGTGTTTTCTCGCACGTCTGATACATTCTCCCGTATCGCCGTGTTTTCGCGCACCTATCATAATTTCCCCTGTATCGCCGTGTTCTCGCACATCTCTCATACCTTCCCCTATATCACTGTGCTTTCGCGCACGTCCCATAGAGTCCCCTATATCGCTGTGCTTTCGCGCAGCTCTCTTACCTTCCCCTACATCGCCCTGTTTTTGCGCACATCCCATAGCTTCCACTATATTGCCGTTTTCGCGCACCTCTAATGTCTTCTGCTACATCGCTGTCTTTTCTCGCACCTCTGATGCATTCGCCTGCAACTCCAAGTTTTCGCGCAGCTCTCATACTTTCCCCTATATCGCCGTGTTTACGCGCACCTCTCATAGCTTCCCATATATCCCCGTGTTTTCATACACATCTCATACCATCCCCTATATCACTGTGTTTTCGCGCACCGCCCATAGCATCCCCTATATCGCTGTGCGTTCGTGCACCTCTCATACCTTTCCGTATATCGACGTGTTTTCATGCACATCTCATAACGTCCCCTATATCGCCGTATTTTTGCTCAACTCTCATAACTTCCTCTATATCGCCCTGTTTTCGCGCACATCTCATAACGTCCCCTATATCGCCGTATTTTTGCTCAACTCTCATAACTTCCTCTATATCGCCCTGTTTTCGCGCACCTCTCATAACTTCCACTATATTGCTGTGTTTTCGCACAACTCTCCTGGTTTCCCGACTATCGCCGTGTATTCATGTACATCTCGTACCGTCCCCTATATCGCTGTGTTTTCACACACCTCTCGTACCGTCCCCTATATCGCTGTGTTTTCACACACCTCTCCTACCGTCCCCTATATCGCTGTGTTTTCACACACCTCTCATACCTTTCCCTATATTGCTGTCTTTTCGCGCACATCGCATAAATTCACATTTATCGCTGTGTTATTGCTCACCTCTCATAGCTTCCCCTACATCGCCGTGTTTTTGCGCACCTCTCATAACTTCCCCTATATCGCCATATTGTTATGCACATCTCATAACGTTCCCTATATCGCTGTGTATTCACGCACCTCCCATAACATCCCCTATTTCGCTGTGCCTTCGCGCACCTCTCATATCTTCCGCTATATCGCCCTGTTTTCGCGCTCCTCGCATTCATTCACCTATATCGCCCTTTTTTCGCGCACCTCCCATTCTTTCACCTATATTGCTGTTTTCGTGCACCTCTCATACCTTCCCTATATCGCTCTGTTTTCACACACCTCTCATAACTTCTCCTATATCGCTGTGTTTTTGTGCACCTCTCATAACTTCCCTAATATCGCTGCGTTTTCATGTACATCTCATCACGTCCCCTATATCGCTGTGCATTCACGCACCTGCCATAGCATCCCCTATATCGCTGTTCCTTGCGCCCTTTCATTCCTTCCCCTAAATTGCTGTCTTTTTGCGCACATCCCATGGATTCACTATCGCTGTGTTATTGCTCACCTCTCATAGCTTCCCCTGTATCGCCGTGTTTTTGCTCACCTCTCATAGCTTCCCCTATATCGCCGTGTTTTTGCGCACCTCTCATGTCTTCCCTTATATCACTGTGTTTTCGCTCACCTTCCATAGCATCCCCTATATTGCTGTGCCTTCACATACCTCTCATAACTTCATCTATATCACCCTGTTTTCGAGCACCTTCCATACCTTCCCATATATAGCTGTGTTTTCATGCACCTCTCATACCTCCCACTATATCGCTGTGCCTTGCGCACCTCTCATACCTCCCCCTATATCGCCGTGCCTTGCGCACCTCTCATACCTTCCCCTATATCGCTGTTCCTTGCGCCCCTTCATTCCTTCCCCTAAATTGCTGTCTTTTTGCGCACATCCCATATATTCACCTTTATTGCTGTGTTATTGCTCATCTCTCATAGCTTCCCCTGTATCGCCGTGTTTTTGGGCACCTCTCATAACTTCCCCTATATCACCGTGTTGTTATGCACATCTCATAACGTCCCCTATATCGCTGTGCATTTGCGCACCTCCCATCGCATCCCCTATATCGCTGTGTTTTCGTGCACCTCTCATGTCGTCACCTAGATCGCTATGTTTTCGCTCCTCTCATTACTTCCCCTATATCGCTGTGTTTTCTCGCACATCTGATACATTCTCCCGTATCGTCGTGTTTTCACCCACCTCTCATAATTTTCCCTATATCGCCGTGTTTTCGCGCACCTCTCATAATTTCCCCTATATCGCCGTGTTCTCGCACATCTCTCATACCTTCCCCTATATCACTGTGTTTTCGTGCACATCCCATAGCTTCCATTATATTGCCCTATTTTTGTGCACCTCTCATGTCTTCCCCTATATCACTGTGTTTTCGCGCACCTCCCGTAGCATCCCCTATATTGCTGTGCCTTCGTGCACCTCTCATACCTTCCCCTATATCGCCATGTTTTCGTGCACCTCTCCTACCTCCCCCAATATCGCTGTGTTTTCATGCTCCTCTCATAACTTCTCCCATATCGCTGTATTTTTGTGCACCTCTCGTGGCTTCCCCAATATCGCCGCGTTTTCATGCACGTCTCTTAATGTCCCCTATATCGCTGGGTATTCGTGCACCTCCTATAGCGTCCCCTATATCGCTGTGCTGTCGCTCACCTCTCATATCTACGCATATATCGTCTTGTTTTCGCACACCTCCCATACCTTCCCCTATATCGGTGTCTTTTCACACACCTCTCATGGCTTCCCCAATATCGCCATATTTTCATGCACATCTCATAACGTCCCCTATATCGCTGTGTATTCACGCTCCTCCCATAGAATCCCCTATATCACTGTTTCTTCGTGCACCTCTCATACCTTCCCCAATATCGCCCTGCTTTCGCACACCTCTCATGGCTTCGCCTACATCGCTGTGTTTTCGCACACCTCTCATAGCTTCCCCTATATTGCTGTCTTTTCACGCTCATCTCATAGCTTCACCTTTATCGCTGTGGTATTGCTCACCTCCCATAGCTTCCCCTATATTGCCATGTTTTCACGCAATTCTCATATCTTCACCTATATCGCTGTGTTTCCGTTCCTCTCATTACTTCCCCTATATCGCTCTGTGTTCTCGCACCTCTGATACATTCCCCTGTTTCTCCGTGTTCTCGCACACTTTTCATATCTTCCCCTATATCAATGTGTTTTGGCGCGCGTCCAATAGCGCCCCCTATATCGCTGTGTTTTCGCGCACCTCTCATACCTCCCCCTATATCGCCCTGTTTTCGCGCACCTCCCATAGCATCCCCTATATTGCTGTGTTTTCACGCACCTCTCATAACTTCTCCTACATTGCTGTATTTTTGCACACCTCACATAACTTCTTCTATATGGCCGTGTTTTTATGCACATCTCATAACGTCCCCTATATCGCTGTGTATTCACGCACCTCCCATAGCATCCCCTATATCGCTGTGCGCTCGCGCACCTCTCATACCTTCCCCTATATCGCCGTTTTCACGCACCTCCCATTCCTTCCCCTATATCGCTGTGCTTTCACACACCTCTCATAATTTTTCCTATATCGCTGTGTTTTTGTGCACCTCTCATACCATCCCCTATATCGTTGTGTTTTCACGCACCTCTCATAACTTCTCTTACATTGCTGTATTTTTGCGCACCTCTCATAACTTCCCCTATATCGCTGTGTTTTTGTGCACCTCTCATACCTTCCCCTATATCACTGTGTTTTCACGCATATCCCATAGCGTCCCCTATATCGCTGTGTTTTCGCGCACCTCTCATACCTTCCCCTATATCGCCCTGTTTTCGCGCACATCCCGTAGCTTCCACTATATTGCTCTGTTTTCGCGGAAGTCTCATGTCTTCTCCTACATCACTGTGTTTTCTCGCACTTCTGATGCATTCCCATGTAACGCCAAGTTTTCGCGCACCTCTCATACTTTCCCCTATATCGCCGTGTTTTCGCGTACCTCTCATAGCTTCCCCTATATCACCATGTTTTCATACACATCTCATACCGTCCCCTATATCACTGTGTTTTCGCGCACCTCCCATAGCAGCCCCTATATCGCTGTACCGTCGTGCACCTCTCACACCTTCCCCTACATCGCCCTGTTTTTGCGCACCTCCTATACTTTCCCCTATATCGCTGTGTTTTCACGCATCTCTCATGGCTTCCTCAATATCGCCGTGTATTCATGCACGTTTCATACCGTCCCCTATATCGCTGTGTTTTCGCACACCTCCCATAGCTTCGCCTACATCGCTGTTTTCGCACACCTCTCATACCTTCCCCATATCGCTGTCATTTCGCGCACATCCCATAGCTTCACCTTTATCGCTGTGTTATTGCTCATCTCTCATAACTTCCCCTATATCGTCGTTTTTTCGCACACCTCACATGTCTTCACCTATATCGCTATGTTTTCGCTCCAATCATTACTTCCCCTATATCGCGGTGTTTTCTCGCACCTCTGAAACATTCCCCTGTATCACCATGTTTTCGCACACCTCTTATAATTTCCCCTATATCACTGTGTTCTCACAGACCTCTCGTACCTTCCCCTATATCACTGTGTTTTTGCGCACGTCCCATAGCGTCCCCTATATCGCTGTGTTTTCTCGCACCTCTGATGCATTCCCTTGTATCGCCCTGTTTTCGCGCACTTCCCATACATTCCCCTGTATAGCAGTGCCTTCGCGCAACTCTCTTGCCTTCCCCTATATCGCCCTGTTTTCGCGCACTTCACATACATTCCCCTATATCGCTGTGTTTTCATGCATCTCCCATAGCATCCACTATATTGCTGTGCCTTCGCGCACCCCTCTTACCTTCCCCTATATAGCCCTGTTTTCACGTACCTCCCATACATTCCCCTATATCGCTGTGTTTTCGTGCACCTCTCATACCTCCCCCTATGGCGCTTTGTTTCCACGCACCTCTCATAACTCTCCTATATCGCTGTATTTTGTGCACCTCTCATGGCTTCCCCAATATAGCCGTGTTTTCATGCACATCTCTTAACGTCCCCTATATCGCTGTGTATTCGCGCACCTCCCATAAAGTCCCCTATATCGCTGTGTTTTCGCACACCTCTCATACCTTCCCCTATATCGCCCTGTTTTCGCGCACCTTCCATAGCTTCCACTATATTGCCATGTTTTCGCGCACCTCTCATGTCTTCCCCTACATCGCTGTGTTTTCTCGCACTTCTGATGCATTCCCATGTAACGCCAAGTTTTCGCGCACCTCTCATACTTTCCCCTATATCACCGTGTTTTCGCGTACCTCTCATAGCTTCCCCTATATCACCGTGTTTTCATACACATCTCATACCGTCACCTATATCACTGTGTTTTCGCGCACCTCCCATAGCATCCCCTATATCGCTGTGTCTTCGTGCACCTCTCATACCTTCCCCTATATCGCTGTGTTTTCACGCACCTCTCATGGCTTCCCCAATATCGCCATGTATTCGTGCTCGTCTCATACCGTCCCCTATATCGCTGTGTTTTCGTGCACCTCTTATAATTTCCCCATATCGCCGTGTTCTCGCAGACCTCTCATACCTTCCCCTATATCACTGTGTTTTCGCGCAAGTCCCATAGCGTCCCCAATATCGCTGTGTTTTCTCGCACCTCTGATGGATTCCCCTATATCTCTGCGTTGTCGCGCACATCCCATAGCTTCCACTATATCGCCCTGTTTTCGCGCACCTCCCATACATTCTCCCATATCGCTGTGTTTTCGTGCACCTCTCATACCTCCCCCTATATCGTTGTGTTTTCACGCACCTCTCATAACTTCTCCTCTATCGCTGTATTTTTGTGCACCTCTCATGGCTTCCCCAATATCGCCCTGTTTTCATGCACATCTCTTAATGTCCCCTATATCGCTGAGTTTTCACGCACCTCTCATAGCTTCCACTATATCACTCTGCTTTCGTACTCCTCTCATACCTTCCCCTGTATCGCTGTGTTTTCGCAAACCTCTCATACCTTCCCCTATATCGCTGTCTTTTCGCGCACATCCCATAGCTTCACCTTTATCGCTGTGTTATTGCTCACCTCTCATAGATTCCCCTATATCGCCGTGTTTTTGCTCACCTCTCATAGCTTCCTGTGTTTTCGCGCACATCTCATGTCTTCAACTAGATCGCTATGTTTTCGCTCTTCTCATTAATTCTCCTGTATCGCCGTGTTTTCGCGCAGCTCTCATACCTTCCCCTATATCGCCCTGTTTTCATGCACATCCCATAGCTCTCACTATATTGCCCTGTTTTCGTGCACCTCTCGTCTCCCCTATATCGCAGTGTTTTTGCTTCTCTCATAACTTCCCATATATCGCTGTGTTTTCTCGCACCTCTGATGCATTCCCCTGTATCGCCGTGTTTTTGCGCACCTCTCATACTTTCCCCTATATCGCCCTGTTTTCACGCATCTCTCATTTCTTCCCCGATATCTCCGTGTTTTCATGCACATCTCATACCGTCCCTTATATCACTGTGCCTTCGCGCACCTCTCATACCTTCCCCTATATCGCTGTGTTTTCGTGCACCTCTCATACCTTCACACCTTCCCCTGTATCGCTGTGTTTTCACTCACCTCTCATAACTTCTCATCTATCGCCGTGTTTTCGCGGACCTCTCATAATTTCCCCTATATAGCCATGTTCTTGCACACCTCTCGTACCTTCCACTATATCACTGCGTTTTTGCGCACGTCCCATAGCATCCCCTGTATCGCTGTGTTTTCGGGCACCTCTCATACTTTTCCCTGTATCGCCATGTTTTCGCGCATATCCCATAGCTTCCACTATATAGCCCAGTTTTCGAGCACCTCTCATGTCTTCCTCTATATCGCTTTGTTTTCGCGCACCTCTCATAGCTTCCCCTATATCGCCCTGTTTTCGTGCACATCCCATAGCTTCCACTATATTGCCCTGTTTTAGCGCACCTCTCTTGTATTCCACTACATAGCTGTGTTTTCTGGTGCCTCTGATGCATTCCCCTGTAACGCCAAGTTTTCACGCACCTCTCATACTTTCCCCTATATCGCTGTGTTTACGCGCACCTCTCATAACTTCCCCTATATCGCTGTGTTTTCACGCACCTCTCATGGCTTCCCCAATATCGCCGTGTATTCATGCACATCTCATACCGTCCCCTATATCGCTGTGTTTTGGCGCACCTCCCATAGCTTCAGCTACATCGCTGTTTTCGCGCACATCCCATAGCTTCACCTTGATCCCTGTGTTATCGCTCACCTATCATAGCTTACCCTATATCGCCGTGTTTTCGCGCACCTCGCATATCTTCACCTATATCGCTATGTTTTCGCTCCTATCATTAATTCCCCTATATCGCTGTGTTTTCTCGCTCGTCTGATACATTCTCCTGTATTGCCATGTTTCCACGCACCTCTTACAATTTCCCCTATATTGACGTGTTCTCGCACACCTCTCATACCTTCCCCTATATCACTGTTATTTTGCGCATGTCCCGTAGAGTTCCCTATATCGCTGTGTTTTCTCGCACCTCTGATACATTCCCTTGTATCGCTGTGGTTTCGCGCACATCCCATAGGTTCCCCTATATCGCCCAGTTTTCGCGCACCTTCCATACCTTCCCCTATATCGCTGTGTTTTCATGCACCTCTCATACCTTCCCCTATATCGCTGTGTTTTCACACACCTCTCATAACTTCTCCTATATCGCTGTGTTTTTGTGCACCTCTCATACCTTCCCTAATATCACTGCGTTTTCATGCACATCTCATAACTTCCCCTATATCGCTGTCTTTTCGCACACATCCCATAGATTCACCTTTATCGCTGTGTTATTGCTCACCTCTCATAGCTTCCCCTATATCGCTGTGTTGTTATGCACATCTCATAACGTCCTCTATATCGCTGTATATTCGCGCACCTCCCATAGCTTCCCTTATATCGCTGTGCTTTCGCGGACCTCTCATACCTTCCCAAATATCGCCCTGTTTTCGCGCACCTCCCATTCCTTCACCTATATCGCTGTTTTCGTGCACCTCTCATGCATTCCCGTATACCGCTGTGTTTTTGCACACCTCTCATACCTTCCCTAATATCACCGTGTTTTCATGCACATCTCATAACGTCCCCAATGTCGCTGGGTTTTCACGCACCTCTCATAACCACCCCTCTTCGCCCTGTTTTCGCACTCCTCTCATACCTTCCCCTATATCACTGTGTTTACACGCAGCTCTCATACCTTCCCCTATATCGCTGTGTTTTCGCACACCTCTCATAGCTTCCCGACTATCGCCGTGTATTCATGCACATCTCGTACCTTCCCCTATATCGCTGTGCTTTCACTCACCTCCCATAGCTTCACCTACATCGCTGTTTTAGCGCACCTCTCATACCTTCCCCTATATCACTGTGTTTTCGCGCACCTCTTATACCTTCCCCTATATCGATGTATTTTTGCACACCTCTCATGGCTTCCCCTATATTGATGTGTTTTCATGCACATCTCATAACGTCCCCTATATCGCTGTGTATTCGCGCACCTGCCATAGCATCCCCTATATCGCTGTGCCTTCGCGCACATCTCATACCATCCCCTATGTCGCCCTGTTTTCGCACACCTCCCATACCGTCCTCTAAATCGCTGTATTTTCACGCACCTCTCATAACTTCCCCTATATCGCCCTGTTTTCGTGCACATCCCATAGTTTCCACTATATTACCCTGTTTTCGTGCACCTCTCATGTATTCCACTACATCGCTGTGTTTTCTGGCACCTCTGATGCATTCCCCTGTAACGCCAAGTTTTCGCGCACCTCTCATACTTTCTCCTATATCGACGTATTTTTGCGCACTTCTCATGGCTTCCCCAATATCGCCGCGTTTTCATGCACATCTCATAACGTCTCCTATATCTCTGTGTATTCACGCACCTCCCATAGCATCCCCTATATCGCTGTGCCTTCGCGCACCGCTCATACCTTCCCCTATATCGCCCTGTTTCCCGCGCACCTCCCATGGGTTCGCATACATCGCTGTGTTCTTGCGCACCTCTCATATCTTCCCCTATATCGCCCTGTTTTCGCGCACATCCCATAACTTCAACTTTATCGCTGTGTTATTGCTTACCTCTCATAGCTTACCCTATATTGCCGTGTTTTCGCGCACCTCTCATGTCTTCAACTATATCGCTGTGTTTCCGCTCCTCTCATTACTTCCCCTCTATCACTCTGTGTTCTCGCACTTCTGATACTGTTCCCTGTTTCAACGTGTTCTCGCACACCTCTCATATCTTCCCCTATATCGCTGTGTTTTCGTGCACCTCCCATACCATCCCCTATATTGCTGTGCCTTCGCACACCTCTCATACCTTTCCCTATATCACCCTGTTTTCGAGCACCTCCCATAACTTCCCCTTTATCGCTGTGTTTTCGTGTACCTCTCATACCTCCACTTATATCGCTGTGTTTTCACGCACCTCTCATACCTTCTCCTGTATTGCTGAATTTTTGTGTACCTCTCATAACTTCCCCTATATTGCCGTGTTTTTATGCACATCTCATACCATCCCCAATATCGCACAGTTTTCGTGCACCTCCGATTCCTTCCCCTATGTCGCTGTGTTTTCGTGCACCTTTCATACCTTCCCCTATATCGCTGTGTTTTCACACACCTCTCATATCTTCTCCTATATCACTGAGTTTTTGTGCACCTCTCATACCTTCCCTAATATCGCTGAGTTTTCATGCACATCTCATACCTTCCCCTGTATCGCTATGTATTCGCGCACCTCCCATACATTCCCCTATATCACTGTGCCTTCGCGCACCTCTCATGCATTCCTGTATACCGCTGTGTTTTTGCACACCTCTCATACCTTCCCCTATATCGATGTATTTTTGCGCACATCTCATACCTTCCCCTATATTAATGTGTTTTCATGCACATCTGATAGCGTCCCCTATATCGCTGGGTATTTGCGCAACTCCCATACCCTCCCCTGTATTACTGTGCCTTCGCGCACCTCTCATGCATTCCCGTATATCCCCCTGTTTTCGCGCACCTCCTATAGCTTCGCCTACATTGCTGTTTTCGCGCACCTCTCATACCTTCCCCTATATCGATGTATTTTTGCGCACATCTCATACCTTCCCCTATATTAATGTGTTTTCATGTACATCTGATAGCGTCCCCTATATCGCTGGGTATTTGCGCAACTCCCATACCCTCCCCTGTATTACTGTGCCTTCGCGCACCTCTCATGCATTCCCGTATATCCCCCTGTTTTCGCGCACCTCCTATAGCTTCGCCTACATTGCTGTTTTCGCGCACCTCTCATACCTTCCCCTATATCGATGTATTTTTGCGCACATCTCATAACGCCCCCTATATCGCTGTGTATTTGCGTACCTCCCATACCATCCCCATATCAATGTGTCTTCACGCACCTCTCATGCAATCCCGTATATTGCTGTGTTTTTGCACACCCCTCATACCTTCCCCACTATCACCGTGTTTTCATGTATATCTCATAACGTCCCCAATGTCGCTGGGTTTTCACACACCTCTCATAACTTCCCCCATATAGCCCTGTTTTCGCGCTCCTCTCATACCTTCACCTATATCACTATGTTTTCACGCAGCTCTCATACCTTCCCCTATATCAATGAATTTTTGCACACATCTCATGCCTTCTCCAAATCGCTGTGCTTTCACGCACCTCCTATAGCTTCGCCTACATCGCTGTTTTCGCGCACATCCCTTAGCTTCACCTTGATCGCTGTGTTATTGCTCACCTCTCATAGCTTACCCTATATCGCCGTGTTTACGCGCACCTCGCATGTCTTCACCTATATCGCTATGTTTTCGCCCCTATCATTACTTCCCCATATCACTGTGTTTTCTCGCACCTCTGATACATTCTCCTGTATTGCCATGTTTTTGCGCACCTCTTACAGTTTCCCCTATATAGCCGTGTTCTCGCACACCTCTCATACCTTCCCCTATATCACTGTTTTTTGCGCATCTCCCATAGCGTCCCCTATATCGCTGTGTTTTCTCGCACCTCTGATGAATTCCCCTGTAACGCCAAGTTTTCGGGCACCTCTCATACTTTCTCCTATATCACCGTGTTTTAGCGCGCCTCTCATAGCTTCCCATATATCGCCGTGTTTTCATACACATCTCATACCGTCCCCTATATCACTGTGTTTTCGCGCACCTCCCATAGAATCTTCTATATCGCTGTGCCTTCTTGCACCTCTCATACCTTCCCCTATATCGCCGTGTTTTCATGCACATCTCATAACGTCCCCTATATTGCTGGGTTTTCACGCACCTCTCATAACTTCCCCTGTATCGCCGTGTTTTTGCTCACCTCTCATAACTTCCCCTATATCGCCGTGTTGTTATGCGCATCTCATAACGTCCCCTATATCGCTGTGTATTCGCGCACCTCCCATAGCATCCCCTATATCGCTGTGCCTTCGCGCACCTCTAATACCTTCCCCTATATTGCCCTGTTTTCGCGCACCTCCCATTCCTTCACCTATATCGCCCTGTTTTCGCGCACCTCCCATTCCTTCACCTATATTGCTGTTTTCGTGCACCTCTCATACCTTCCCTAATACCGTTGCGTTTTCATGCACATCTCATCACGTCCCCTATATCGCTGTGTATTCACGCACATCCCATAGTATCCCCTATATCGCTGTGCCTTGCGCACCTCTCATAGCTTCCCCTATATCACTGTATTTTCCCGCACATCCCATAGATTCACCTTTATCGCTGTGTAATTGCTCACCTGTCATAGCTTCCCCTGTATCACCGTGTTTTCACTCACCTCTCATAGTTTCCCCTATATCGCTGTGTTTTCGCGCACCTCTCATGTCTTCACCTAGATCGCTATGTTTTTGCTCCTTTCAATACTTCCCCTATAGCGCTGTGTTTTCTCGCACATCTGATACATTCTCCGGTATCGCCGTGTTTTCGCACACCTCTCATAATTTCCCCTATATCGCCATGTTCTCGCACACCTCTCATAACTTCCTCCATATCACTGCGTTTTCGCGCACGCCCCATTGCGTCCCCTATAATCGCTGTGTTTTCGCACACTTCTCATATATCGCTGTGTTTTGTGCACCACTCATACCTTCCCTAATACCGTTGTGTTTTCATGCACATCTCATCACGTCCCCTATATCGCTGTGTATTCACGCACATCCCATAGTATCCCCTATATCGCTGTGCCTTGCGCACCTCTCATAGCTTCCCCTATATCACTGTATTTTCGTGCACGTCCCATAGATTCACCTTTATCGCTGTGTAATTGCTCACCTGTCATAGCTTCCCCTGTATCACCGTGTTTTTACTCACCTCTCATAGCTTCCCCTATATCGCTGTGTTTTCGCGCACCTCTCATGTTTTCACCTAGATCGCTATGTTTTCGCTCCTCTCAATACTTCCCCTATAGCGCTGTGTTTTCTTGCACATCTGATACATTCTCCGGTATCGCCGTGTTTTCGCACACCTCTCATAATTTCCCCTATATCGCCAAATTCTCGCACACCTCTCATACCTTCCCCTATATCTTTGTGTTTTTGCGCACGTCCCATTGCGTCCCCTACATCTTTGTGTTTTTGCGCACGTCCCATTGCGTCCCCTATATCGCAGTGTTTTTTGTGCACCTCTCATACCTTCCCCTATATCGTCCTGTTTTCGTGCACGTCCCATAGCTTCCACTATATTGCTCTGTTTTCGCGCACTTCTCATGTATTCCACTACATCGCCGTGCTTTCTGGAACCTATGATGCAATCCCCTGTAATGCCAAGTTTTTGCGCACCTCTCATACTTTTCCCTATATCGCCGTGTTTTCGCGCACCTCTCATACCTCCCCCTATATCGCCGTGTTTTTATGCACATCTCATACCGTCCCCTATATTACTGTGTTTTCGCGCAACTCCCATAGCATCCCCTATATCGCTGTGCCTTCGTGCACCTCTCATACCTTCCCCTATATCGCCCAGTTTTCGTGCACCTCCTATACCTTCCCTTGTATCGCTGCGTTTTCGTGCACCTCCCATACCTTCCCCTATATCGCCGTGTTTTCATGCACCTCTCATACTTTCCCCTATTTCGCTGTGTTTTCATGCACATCTCATAACGTCCCCTATTTAGCTGTGTTTCCGTGCACCTCCCATAACATTCCCTATATCGCTGTGCCTTCACGCACCTCTCATACCTTCCCCTATATCGCCTTTTTTTCATGCACATCTCATAAGGTCCACTATGTCGCTGGGTTTTCACGCACCTCTCATAGCTTCCCCTTTGTCGCTGTTTTTTCGCACACCTCTCATGGTTTCCCGTCTATCGCCGTGTATTCATGCACATCTCAAACCGTCCCATATATCGCTGTGCTTTCGCGCACCTCTCACACCTTCCCCTATATCGCTGTGTTTTCGTGCACCTCTCATACCTTCACTAATTTCGTTGCATTTTCATGCACATCTCATCACGTCCCCTATATCGCTGTATATTCACGCACCTCCCATAGCATCCCCTATATCGCTGTGCATTCACGCACCTCTCATACCTTCCCCTATATCGCCCTGTTTTCACGCACCTCCCATTCCTTCACCATATAGGTATGCGAGGTGCACGAAAACACAACGATATAGGGGAAGCGATGCGAGGTGCGCAAAAACACAGCGATATAGGGGAAGCTATGAGAGGTGCCAGAAAACACAGCCGTATATGGGAAGCTACGGGAGGTGCACGAAAACAGAACGATATAGGGGAAGGTATGAGAGGTGCGAGAAGACACTGCGATATTGGGGAAGCTATGGGAGGTGCACAAAAACACAGCGCTATAGGAGAAGATATGAGAGGTGCACAAAATCACAGCACTATCGGGGAAGCTATGGGAGGTGTGGAAAAACACAGCGATACAAGGGAAGGTATAAGAGGTGCACGAAAACACAGCTATGTTGGAGAATCTATGGGAGGTGCGCGAAAACACAGCGATGTAGGGGAAGCTATGTGAGATGCACCAAAACACGGCAGTATGGGGGAAGATATGAGAGGTGCGCAAAAACACAGCGATTTGGAGAAAGCGATGAGAGGTGCGCGACAAGATCACAATATATGGGAAGCTATGAAAGGTGCGCGAAAACACGGCGAAAAAGGGGAAGCTATGTGAAGTGCATTAAAACACAGCGATATAGGGGAAGGTATGAGCAGTGCGCTAAAACACATCAATATAGTGGAAGTTATGCGAGGTGCGAGAAAACAAGGTGATATAGGAGAAAGTATGAGAGGTGTACGAAAACACAGCGATATATGGGAAGCCATGGGAGGTGTGCGAAAACACAGCGATATAGGGGAAGCGATGCGAGGTGCACGAGAACACATCGATACAGGGGAAGCTATGAGAGGTGCGCGAACACATCGACTTAGTTGAAGCTGTGAGAGGTGCGTGAGAACATGGTGATATAGGGGAAGCTATCAGAGGGGAGTGTTATCTGAGCAATATATGGGACGGTATGAGAGGTGCACAAAAACACAGCGATATAGGGGAAGCTATCTGAGGCGCGTGAAAACATAGCGATATAGGGAAAGCTATGAGAGGTGCGCGAAAACGCAGCGATATATGGGAAGCTATGAGAGGTGCGCGAAAACAGATCTATATAGGGGAAGGTATGAGAGGTGCTCGAAAACACATCGATAGAGGGGAAGCTACGAGAGGCGTGCGAAAATATCGCCATACATGGCAAGCTAT